>NC_141685.1:302819601-303064601 GCF_964263255.1 Lissotriton vulgaris
CAGCATCAGGGCACAAGTTTATACTGGTGGTAGTGGATCATGCCACCAGGTATCCTGAAGCTATTCCCCTTAGGACCACTACAGCACCTGTTGTGGCAAGAGCCCTAGTTGGAGTATTCTCCAGAGTGGGCTTCCCTAAGGAGGTCGTCTCCGACAGAGGTGCAAACTTTATGTCGAGCTACTTAACTGCTATGTGGAAGGAATGTGGTGTCAACTACAAGTTCACTACACCCTATCATCCACAATGCAATGGGCTGGTTGAGAGATTCAACCGGACCCTGAAAGGGATGATTCATGGACTACCGGAAAAGCTTCGGCGTAGATGGGACGTCCTGATCCCCTGCCTCTTGTTCGCCTACAGAGAAGTCCCGCAGAAGGGGGTTGGCTACAGCCCTTTTGAACTTTTGTACGGACATCCTGTAACGGGACCCCTGTGTTTGGTGAAGGAAGGATGGGAGAGACCTCTCAAAAAGCCTGCAGCCAACATAGTGGACTATGTGCTTGGCCTCCGCTCGCGGATGGCTGAATACATGGAAAAGGCATCTGAAAACCTTAAGGCCAGCCAAGAACTCCAAAAAGCTTGGCATGACCAAAAGGCTGTCTTGACTGTTTATCAGCCCGGACAGAAGGTGTGGGTGTTGGAGCCAGTGGCCCCAGCAGCACTCAAGGACAAATGGTCCGGGCCCTACACCATCCTGGAGAAAAAGGGAGAGGTCACCTACCTGGTCGACCTGGGAACTCCCCGGAGCCCCCACAGGGTGCTTCATGTCAACAGGCTCAATGCATATGTCGACAGGAAGGACATGAGTTTGCTCATGGCCCTAGATGAGGGACAGGAAGAGGAGAGTGACCCTCTCCCCGACCTGCTCACTCAGAATCCTGACGATGGATCGGTAGATGGTGTTGTCTTTTGTGGCAGCCTCTCCGAGCATCAACAGAGCGACTGTAAACAGGTTCTTCAGTCGTTCAGACATATGTTCTCTCTAACACCCAGTCAGACCAATTGGTGCACCCATGAGGTTGACACTGGTGACAGCTTGCCCGTTAAGAGTAAAATCTACCGGCAGCCTGATCACGTTAGAGACTGCATCAAGAGTGAAGTGCAGAAAATGTTGGAGCTGGGAGTCATTGAACCCTCGGATAGCCCTTGGGCTAGTCCCGTAGTTCTAGTGCCGAAACCTCACACCCCGGGCGGTAAGAAAGAGATGAGGTTCTGCGTAGACTACAGGGGTCTCAATGCAGTCACTAAGACTGACGCCCACCCAATACCAAGGGCAGACGAGCTTATCGATCGGTTGGCTTCGGCCAACTACTTAAGTACGTTTGACCTGACAGCTGGGTATTGGCAAATCAGGTTAGCTGAGGACGCCAAGCCTAAGACTGCATTTTCAACCCCTGGTGGGCATTATCAGTTCGTGGTGATGCCCTTTGGTCTGAAAAATGCACCTGCCACCTTCCCAAGGTTGGTGAATCAAGTCCTTACTGGGCTGGATGACTTCTGTGCGGCGTATCTTGACGATATTGCTGTCTTTAGCTCCACCTGGGAGGATCACCTGGTCCACCTGCGGAAAGTGTTAGAGGCCCTGCAAGCCGCAGGCCTCACTATCAAGGCCACCAAGTGCCAGATAGGGCAGACAAAGGTTGTATACCTGGGCCACCTTGTAGGTGGAGGCCAGGTTCAGCCACTGGAGAGCAAAATACAGTCAATCAGGGACTGGGCTCCTCCAACCACCCAGACTCAGGTTCGAGCTTTCTTGGGCCTGACTGGATACTACCGGAAGTTTGTCAGGAACTATGGTTCCATCGTGACACCATTAAACGAACTGACAAGCAAGAAAATGCCAAAAAAGGTTCAGTGGACAGCGAGCTGTCAAAAAGCATTCGATGACCTAAAGCAGGCCATGTGCACGGCGCCTATCCTCAAGAGTCCGGACTACTCCAAACCATTCATTGTCCAAAAAGATGCTTCTGAGTTGGGTGTGGGAGCTGTTCTTTCTCAACTGAATTTTGATGGTCAAGACAAGCCCATTGCTTTTATAAGCAGAAGGCTGACCCCTAGAGAGAAGAATTGGTCAGCTATTGAGAGGGAGGCATTTGCTGTGGTTTGGGCCCTGCAGAAGCTGAGGCCATACTTGTTTGGCACTCACTTCAAGATTCAGACCGACCATAAGCCCCTCTTGTGGCTAAATCAGATGAAGGGTGAAAACCCCAAACTGCTTAGGTGGTCCATTTCCCTACAGGGGATGGACTTTACAGTGGAACATAGACCTGGTACTGATCATGGCAATGCCGATGGGCTCTCCAGATATTTCCACTTAGAGCAAGAAGACTCACCTGGTCAAGGTTAGCTTATTGTTCCGACGTTTGGGAGGGGTCATGTAGGAGAGTAGGGTCTGCAATCCTATGATCACCCAGATTTTTTGCTTTTGTTTCACTGGTTTACGACTTTCTCTGGCTGTGGGCCTGCTAATCAGACCCACAGCCTGGCTGTTCTCTTTCTAAATTACGATGTACCCTAGGTGCATTTACCAATTGGTACTGGGCCACCTTATCAGACCCCGTAACTCAGGGCATAGGTGTACCCAGGGCCGCCAGGGGCTGCAGCATGTATTATGCCACCCCTGGCTGGCCTCCTAAATTTGACACAACTGGCTGCATGACAGCTGGGGCGAAGTCGTGTAATCACACTTTGCTTTAGATATAGTAGCCCTATATCTAACCATACAATGGACACCCGAGTTCCTATCAGTCACTCCTATGGCAGGCCTTGACAATCCTGAAGGCAGAGTGCGTGGGCTTGTGTGAACTGTGTTCTGGCCCGAGCCGAGCCCGGTTGCAGCTTGCGGGATCAAGACCCAATGGCTGTTCCATGATAACGCGTGCCACATCGGTAACTTCGGTGTCGCGTTATCAAGACATGTCGAGTAAGGTGTCATACGAATCGGGACGCTGCCCTCTCACCAACTCTGGCGACGAGGTTAGCATTCCGCCCTTCTAGAGGGACACGACATGTACGTAACTGTGAACCCCGGTTAAAGTTAACTAAAGCCTCAGCTCCACAAAATGGATGCTGCCACCACAGACACGAGTCTGACCTCCTGCTGCTGGGAGTCCTTCCAGCGAGGAGAGCTTGGACAAAGGGTTTCCTGTCGAGGGCGGTGTTCGCACCGTCCCAGACAGGGTTTGTGTATTCTGGGTAGGTAGGGCTTTTGCGAGAAGGTGACTGCGGAGTGGCACCCCGGTGCTCACTACGCATCTGCCGGTCAGAACCAGTTCCAGGGGCGCCAGCCCTGGCCTGGGGAAAGTCCGGCAGGGGAGAGGGGTGTAACTACCCCCCTTCCTGGTCCCACCCTTAGGGCAGGACCTAGTCATGTACCCACCCCTTTCTTTAGGATAAAGACCGGAGCGGGGACCCTTCCAAATTAGATCATCTTTGAATCAAGAATACTTTCTACGAAAGGACTTCGAGACTCTTCTCAAGATTTCTCCCTTGTGACTAAGGAGTAGTCACCCTGCATCAGCGGGCACCACCTAAGAACTCTGCGGTTTGCTGCAAGTCCTTCCTCAAGGAATCCGACGGCCCAGCTCGACGAGAACCGGCTTCCCTGGCACCTCTGACCTCTACCCACGTCATCAGCCCAGCTGTGATCTGTGGGTGCGACGAGACCTCGAGGGACCGGCCATCATCAAAACCTGCACGCTTTCTTAACCAGCACGACCATCGAAGCAATTCTCTGGTGAGTGCTTTGGGGTCCGAGAAGCCCCGACCCTGAGCCGCTCCAGCACCGAAGTGCAGTCTCCCAGCATCTCCACGATCTGCGTGGGGCCCTTCTGCTCGCTGCTCAGCACGTTGTCTGGTCACTAGCCGCTGGCTTGTGCCCTTCTGTGACGACACCCGACAATCAACACTGCTGGTCTGGTTGCTCCAGACTGGCCCTTGCTTCCATCTGTGAGAGAAGCACCCCGGACCCTCCTGGTCCACTCAAGACGCCATCTTAGGCCCACCACGTGGCCCTGAGATCTGCCAAGGCTTGTTGCCCCATCCTGGGCCCAGCGACGCCGACAGCATCATTCTTCGTGGGACAGCTCGCACCTCCACCGTGGTCGCCAACAACGCCTCCTGGTCCGTGAGACTGCCGAGCCTCGCGTCGCCCACTCACCTGGTCGAGGTGACGGCCAACCGGTGCCTTCCTGGTACCCTCTGACTACTGGCTAGTAGTACGAACTTGGTCCCCTCTGCTTTCAGGTGTCATCAATCTCTGATCCAGGCTTGGATCTCTTCGAACTATTCATCACTGGTCGCCGGCCAGCAACTCCTTTTCTTCCGGCTCCTGGCTCGTCAGCGAAGACCCCGACGCCTGTAAGACTTGTGCAGCCGCAGCCCTCGTGGCTAGGTAACTCGGCATTTCGGTGCCTGCATAGCCTCTTTACTCTAGGGTCCCGAGTCCCTCGCTTCCGACTTGCCTTATCGGGTCCGCCCGAGACCTTAAACTTTCCGTGTCCTCGGACACTTGTTTTAATTGTGCACTTGAAGTATTTTCCTAAGAGATTTGGGTTGTGCTTAGTACCCTGTCCTCATAAAGAGTACAGGGCTGTTGTGATTCTTAATAAATATACTGTTTATTTTCATAACACTTGTGTGGTGTCCTTTCACTTGGTGTTCAAGGGGTACATGTGTGGTAAACAGCTGGCTTAACACGCCCTCTCGAGTCTTTAGCCTTAGACTGCTCGTATCCACGCTACTAGGATAGCTGGTCTATAGGTTGACTTACAACCAATCACCATAAGGGTTGTTTGGAACGATACATAGCGGTCGCTAGAATAGCGAACGCTGCATATCGGGCCAACTTCTCACAGCCACCATCCCCAAAACTCCTGCCACCCCAGCTACGCCCCTGGGTACAAGTTTACCCATGCCTGCCTTCAAAAGGGAACTAACTCTTCCCTTTCAACCTTTGTTTCATGCCGTCTGCACTCTAGCCACCTGCTTGATGCCAACTACTCCTCACAGGACTGGACATGCTGTCATACCCCCACACTCATTTCTCTCCAGTGGTTTGACCGTTGACCCAAACTCCCCCGTCCTCCGACTTTTCTGCATTCATCCTACTCTTGGTGTTACTGAACACTATTACTGTTCCTTCTGCCACTTGCCTTATTGGTTGCTTCACACTGTTGTTCGCGCCTCTGCGCGTTTACTTGCCCTAGATATTACCATTGCGTTTGTAAGGCAACCTGTTCTATGTAAAGTGCTGTGATACTGGCAGAGAGAGAGGAAAGGAAGGAAGGAAGGAAGAAAGAAAGAAAGAGAGAGAGAAAGAAAGAAAGAGAGAGAGATAGAAAGGAAGGACGAAAGAAAGAAAAAAAGAAAGAGAGAGAGAGAGAGAAAGAAAGAAAGAAAGAAAGAAAGAAAGAAAGAAAGAAAGAAAGAAAGAAAGAAAGAAAGAAAGAAAGAAAGAAAGAAGGAAAAAAGAAAGAGAGACAGAAAACGAGAGAGAGAAAGAAAGAAAGAAAGAAAGAAAGAAAGAAAGAAAGAAAGATAGAAAGAAAGAAAGAAAGAAAGAAAGAAAGAAAGGAAAAAAGAAAGAAAGAAAGAAAGAAAGAAAGAAGGAAAAAAGAAAGAGAGACAGAAAACGAGAGAGAGAAAGAAAGAAAGAAAGAAAGAAAGAAAGATAGAAAGAAAGAAAGAAAGAAAGAAAGAAAGAAAGAAAGAAAGAAAGAAGGAAAAAAGAAAGAGAGACAGAAAACGAGAGAGAGAAAGAAAGAAAGAAAGAAAGAAAGAAAGAAAGATAGAAAGAAAGAAAGAAAGAAAGAAAGAAAGAAAAAAGAAAGAGAGACAGAAAACGAGAGAGAGAAAGAAAGAAAGAAAGAAAGAAAGAAAGAAAGAAAGAAAGAAAGAAAGAAAGAAAGAAAGAAAGATAGAAAGAAAGAAAGAAAGAAAGAAAGAAAGAAAAAAGAAAGAGAGACAGAAAACGAGAGAGAGAAAGAAAGAAAGAAAGAAAGAAAGATAGAAAGAAAGAAAGAAAGAAAGAAAGAAAGAAAGAAAGAAAGAAAGAAAGAAAGAAAGAAAGAAAAAAGAAAGAGAGACAGAAAACGAGAGAGAGAAAGAAAGAAAGAAAGAAAGAAAGATAGAAAGAAAGAAAGAAAGAAAGAAAGAAAGAAAGAAAGTGTGGATGTCAAAAGCACTGGGAATTTCCTTCAAAAGGAGCATAGGTGGCAAAGATGGACTGCAAAAGGTGTGCAGGGGATGTCAAACCAACAGAAGGGTGTTCTGATGGGGTGTGTCTACATCTCTCTCACACAAGAGCGATCAAAGGACAACAGCTAAGTACCATTATCTGTTTCTGTTTTTAAGACCTCTGCAGCATGGACTCCCCATCACCCCCCACCCTCCCAGAATCCTTTACCACTAAATTAATAAAACAAGCTGGAAATAAAACCCCATGAGCAAGTTGTTTGGAAATTATGTTGTTCTGCCACCTTCAATGTTCCACAGCATTCTTCATCTCTGAAGCTGATTCCTGAACTGTGCAGTGATTTGTTCTGCAGAGAATGATCCAGTCTCCACGCCCCTAAAAAAAAAAGGCACGGAAGTGCATTCCGCCTGATTGATTACAGAGGCTGACAGAAGCCCGCCCGCCCCTTCGAGTCCCTGTGATGGATAAAGGCCATAACAGCTCTTGTCATCTTCATCCGCCTCTGATTTCATGTGTGTTGCGAAACGTGCGCGTGCGCTGCATGGCATATGGGCTCCCGGCAGCCACAGGGTTTGAATAGGACCTCCGTGCAAACACTCTTGCATGCAGAGAGCCGCCGCCTGCTGCCTGCCTGGCCTGCATCCTGAGAACAAAGCACCCTCCTGCCATATGACGCTCTCCTTTTCAATGCCAAAACCAGCGCGTTCTCTGCTGCGGCGGTTAAAACATAGGGGTTTATTTACACGCCCCTTGCGCCACCCCTACATCACTTTTCCCATGTTAAAAATGACGCAAAAGTGACTCAAGCAGCTGGTCAAATAGCCCCATAGTATTTTCCTTACATTCGCTGTACAGTGTTATGTCACGTAACATCGGCATACTACGTACCACCATGTGATGTTCTTATGTGCTAGTGTCCTGTATTTTACTCTTTTTCCATGCTTGCTTGAAAATTACTTTGATGTCCAATCTGATTATCTGTTAAGGATAAGGGGGCATATTATCAAGGGGGTTTATCTCCGCTTTTTTGGCTTTAAAAGCCAAGAAAGCGGAGATAAAATTATCTCCCTATTACCTAGCTGCTGCTAACACCAGTTAGCGACAGCTAGTAGGAGATAGCGACCATCTTGGGCCCCACTTTGCATGTCAGTGATATTTATCACTAATGACATGCAAAGTGGGCGTGCCAAGATGTTAGCGACTGGAAACAGTCGCTAACATCGCTATCTCCTATTACCAACTTTTGGAGATATTTGCGCTAAGCGGGAATATCTCCGAAAGCTAACACCTGCCCTGAGCAGTTCTTAGCCATGTTATCCAATGGGAGGTGGATAACATGGCTAAGAGCATTAGCTCGCTAATGTATGAATATCGCTGACTTTTCAGCGATATTCATGCTTTGCGGCGATTTTTACCGCATTTGCGTTAAACCTTGGTAATACCAAGGTTTATTTGCGGTAAAAATCGCCGCAGCGCTGCGGTAAATTTTTGTCTCTAACCAAGCAATAGCGATAATTATCGCTATTGCTTGGTAATATGCCCCTATGTTCTTCCCATATGGTGTGTCTGCAGCGAGCTGACACTTTTCTGGTAACGTAGCACTTTATAAACAAGCATTTACAATGCAATAGGTCTCGCAACATTACAGTTTGATCTATTGGCATTGTAAATGACAATGCCTTTTATTCATTTGTTTTTAAAACCTGCAATCGGTGCATAAACACGCACTTTGAACGTACAGTCCTTGCTTCCAATGAGCAAGGCTGGCAGTAAAAGAGACTGCCAGCCTTGCTTCTCATAAGCATGGACTATAAGTACAAAGTGCTTGTTTACGCACCAATGCAAATGAATAAAAGGCATTGTTATTTACAATGCCAATAGCTCAAACTTTAATAATGCGAGACCTATTGCATTGTAAATGCTTGTTTTAACTTTGCTCAAACTCCCCCCTCCCCCATGTAATAGATGTGCTTACACTGTAAGAATGCAAGATTTGAAAGAAATATTGGTATAATTGTTTTTAATTTACCTCTTTTCTAGCCCTATCTATCCCAGTATAATGTGAAAGAGCACTTTACATCACACACGGGGCACAATAAATCATACAAGTGTGTAATTACATGGACAGGAAATATTACAAAAACTAAAGAGAGCTCTACGGTGTAGCAATCACATATCATCAATACTTGATTATATGTTAAGAGTGGATGGTCGGGAGAAACACAAAGTAAGGATATAAAATGTAATACAGTGGTTTTGGTTGTCTGTGCTACCAAGACAGCTTTACTTCCCAATGGAACCCTTTTTTGCATTCTTATAGCAACAGTGGGAAAACATGCGTTGCATGGTTAAACACTTATAAGGTCCCAAAGGCGAGACCTATTGGCTATGCCAATGCTTGTTACTCAGAAGTCACTTGCCGTTACGTTTTTCCATTTTTTCTTATTCCACGCTGCTTTGCGACTCTACTGAGTTTCTCAAACCTCTCTTTATGGGACGTTCTGCTTTGAACTATTTTTTAACTATTGAACTGACTTTAATGCCGAAGCTTTATGCTCCGACTCTTTATGGGTTCTGACTGACGCCTTTCTCCCGATTCTTAGAATTGGGATTATTTCCTTTATGGAACATGCTTAATGTATTTATTCAGTTTATTGCTTACGGACTGATTTTTTTACTTCTAATAAGATTCTAATGACTAAACAATGCGTTTATCTTTTGACCTAATAAAGATGATCTGCTAAAACGTATTGTAACCTGAGGAAAGTGAATACAGTTTGTTAAATAAATTAAGATGATCTGCTAAAAGAGTTTAATAATAAAACCCTTTTAACTTATACCAAACTCTCTTTATAGACTCAAAATAGACTAATGATTGTGATTATAATCATTTATGTGATGATCAACTCTCCTCTTCTCTAAAACAACGACAAAGATCCATACAGCCACAGAAAGGTAAATAGAGCTGGAATTAGTCTTGAAGATGGTTAACGTATAACTCCTAAATAAATACTGATTCTCGCTCCAGCACACCTATATATTTCGTTCGCTAGCTGTAGGTGGTACGGGGCAGAAGTATGCAACGTATTAGCCCACAAAATAAACATCTTCTGACGGCTCTGTTCACAGCGTCTCCCGTCCAATACTATAAAGTGTTTAATGGAAAGTTGGCCAGTCCACTACTGCACCACTCCTGCACTTATGCATGCCAAAATGTATGATTAGGCAGGATACTACTGATTTTTCTAAAGCAAAATTGCTGCATTTTAACTTTAAACCACTTAAAGCTTCTGCCACTTTAATCGAGAAAAATGAGGAAATAAAATCCCCTTTGTCCAACTCTCCCTATAATGTCATTTATGCGATACTAAATATTGGCATGCAGGGTTTATAGATTTGTTGGAGTGCTTTAGATTTCTGTGCTCGAGGCAGACGAGAACAGATGAACGGCATGGCTACTGTGATGCTAACAGCATCCCTACTTTCAAAACGCATTCCCTCTCACTCTCTCGCTCCACGCACTACCCACTACTATTTAACTCGGCAGCTCTAGAGACAGACACGGTTCGTACCTGCTTCTGTAGTTGTCCATTGATAACGTTTCGGCAGATCACTTTACCAGCCCTGCTTGAAAGAGAATAGCCCGAAAACGGAAGGAATCCCTTTTTAAGCGGCTGGTGAATTAACAGCTACCAGGAAGCACACCACCCATAGTGCCCCTATATCACCCACAACACATGTGCAGTAGAAATAATAGTAAGAAAAGACGTGCGCAAAAACGAAACCTGCCGTGGGGCGGGACTTCCGTCTTCGGAAGCCCGCACCCACGGAGTGCCTGGACAGAAAAGCAGTGCTGGTGACGCAGGGCTCCCATGCCCGAGGGAGAGCCCCGCGGAGGCTGCAGAGTCCGGCGATGCGGTGAGTGGGGTTAGTTTGGGGGGGGGGCGTCTCTGTATGTGCGCGTGTGTGTGGGCGGGGGGGATTGTCTGTGTGTGTGCGCTCGTGTTGGCGGGGGCGCCGGCGTGGCGGGGGGCTGGGGAGGTGTGGTGTGTGTGAGTGTGTATGTGTGCACTCGTGTGTGTGTCTCTGTATGCGTGCATGATCCATGGTGACCGAAGAGCCTGCCGGAATCGGAGCGCGCGACCTGATCCTATTCCAACAGGCTGCATACGTGCGCGTGCCAGTCTGTTGTCCCAAACCTCGTTAGTCCTTGAAAGCCAGAATGATTACAACAAGACTCCACTGCGACAATCGCTTTCGCGATTGCGTCGCAGTTCGAGCCCTAAAAACGCATAGTAAATACGTTAACAGTTACGTTATTTATTTGTTTATTTTATTTATTTAACTTATAAAGAGCACTACCACCAAAAAGGCATCCTGGCGCTGTTGACTCAACACAAGGAGGGACATGAAAATGAACAGGGACCAGACAACCGACTAAGTTTTAGGAAACAGCCAAGTTTTGAGTCCTCTTCTAAAGGCACACAAATCACTAAGTTGTCTTAATTCCAGAGGGAGTTGGTTCCAAAGCTTGGCAGCAGCATACCCAAAGGTTCGCCCACCTGCCCTGACTTTGCTAAATCTCGGCATTGCCACCAGTTTAGCCGAAGAGGAGCGGAGACATCTTGCAGGCACATACCACTTGAACTTTCGCTGCATAGATACAGGACCTACCCTATGTAGAGCTTTTAACACTATACAGAGAGACTTGAACTGGACTCTCTGTTCAAAAGGAACCAGTGTAGTTCCGTCATAGCCACTGAGGAGGCAGATCGTCTAGGCCACCCCAAGGCCAATTTGGCAGCTATCAACTGGATCCTCTGCAGCCTTTCAAGCAACAACTTAGGTGACTCAAGAAACAATGCGTTACAATAGTCAAGCCTGCTAAGAATGGAGCTACGAACTATCAAGGTACGGCTAGCTATTTTATGCTTGGTGTGTTTTTTATGCTGTGTTGAGTTTTGTCATTGTGATATATCTCCTGTTACTTTGTGTAATGATATGTCACTTTATAAAAAGATTTATGTTGTTACGTTATGATGTGTTATGCATCATTCAATTGTGTTGTAATGCTAATTTATGTTATGTTAAATTGTGTTAAATTACATTATGTTACATTTCGCTTACACGATGGTGTATAGAATGGGCTAAGTAATGTTACATTCTGCTGTATTAGTCTATGTTATGGTATTAAAAAAAAATTATTGCCTGTATTCTGCTACATTGTGTTGTATGTTGTGGTGTTATATTATAATGTGCCAAGTTACTTTATGTAACATTCTTGTGCACTGTGGTTTATTATATTATGGTACTTTATAATTTGTAAAATTTGCACCTGTTGCATTGTGCTGCACAATGATATGTTATATTATGCTATTTTGCAATGTGTAAGGTAGGCTAATGTATCATTATGCTGCACTATAATATGTTATAATGTGTAAAGTGTGTAAATGTTACATTCTGCTGCACGATGATATGTTATATTATAGTCTGCTATACTGTGTAAAAGGATTTTTTATGTTATTATGCTGCACTATGGTATGTTATTTTATGGTATGTCATACTGTGTAAAGTCTCTTTATGTGGCAATCTGCCGCATTATGTTATATTATCATATTGTATCAAATAATGTGCCCTCACTTCCAAATTTCACCTTTTGTCCCTCACTCTACATATCCTTGGGGGCTTATTTACAAGCCCCCAGCACCGCCATAGCATCACTTTTCGTGCCGCTCCGTCGGGATTACAAAATCATATCTATGAGGACACGTAAAACCACTGTGCGTGAATTTGATAAGATTCTTAGATATGGATCAAGGGAAGGTAACGCAAGCACTTCTTCCTGCACAAAACATTCCTGCTGACAACATAGGCTCCCTTGCATCCATGGTGCAAGGGTGCCTGCGTTGGCGCTCATCAGCTGAAACAACGCCAGCACAGGGAGAAAGGACAGGAATGCACCGTCTTCCATGAATACGGTGCATTCCTGCCCTTTCACTTTGGCGTAAGGCAACACAGTACAATTTATTTATTTATTTATTTATTTATTTATTTATTTTGAAAGTTTTATATAGCGGGAACCAGACTCTTGCGAGTATCAGAGCGCTTTACATGACAAGTAGAAATATATACAGAATATATTACGATATAGTGAACCACGCAATAAGGAAGGGCTAGATAAGTCTAGTACAAGAAAGGCAGTGCGATGCTAGTGCAAAATGGCAAACATAAACATAAGGACGCATATAAGCGAAGATAAGCAAGTAATAAAGTACAGTGAATAGATAAAGAGTTCACGTGAATTGAGCCATGAGGATAGCTTTAACTTCTCTTTTGAAGAAACCGAGGAAGGGTTCATTCTAGTTTCACTGGGCAGCGCATTCCATATCCTTCGAGCCCTACCGGAGAAGGACCAGTTTATATGTTTTTTTCTTGGCAAATCGTTGAGGTTGTAGGAGAAGAGTCTTGGCACTCCTGAAAGCTCTGCTGCTCGCTGAGAGCACTAGTTTCGGATGATATCCCAACGCTAAATCCCTGTAAATAAGGGTTCCTGTTTCCTCTACGACTGCATTCAGTTCTCTTGCTAGTCATCACACAAAGAAGTGGTGCCTCATACATCAGATTTATTCTACTACCAGCAGAACTTGGGACTCATTCCAGCTGCAGCTGCTGTGCATGACCGACGACCATTACTGCTGCCAGCGTTGCGCTGCTGTGAAATGTGATGTCTAAATTGCAGAAAGGTGAGAGCAGAGGATGCTGTCTAGTTCATCATCTTACCAAGCGGTGAAGGTCTTTTCAGAAAGTAAAATATTGCACCGGAAAAAACCTTAGTGATAGAATGAGACATTTTTTCTGGAATGCCAAAAGGGAAACAAAAATATAAAGATCTACTTTGTTCAGGTTGTTTTGTTGCTGCAAAATCTGAGCAGTTCATTTCCGTTTGCTGGTTTATGTGACAAGAAGTGTTAAAAATTTCACAATATCTGCCTTTTAAACAGATTTGCCAGAAAATTGTGAATGTGTTCCGTGTGCAAAATTTCTGCCCAGAAGGATCTTGAAAAATGTTCGCGAAAAAGTTCAGCCAAAAGTAAAGTAATTATGAAAGAAAGGGGCATCTATTTATGAAGGCAAAAAACATCCCGCTTTCATGGTTTAAAAAGCATAACATAACTATCATAAGTTGAAGATAGCTTTACTTCACATTTTGTTGCAAACAAATAAATACATAAAACTGTAAATCACAGTATATTCGACCTGGGAATCCCATTAAAATGGGCAGTGGAGGCAAGCGTATAGAGAACAGGCAGTACTCAAATGTATACTTTACTACACAAAGTTTCTAGTACTTAACCCCTTCCATGCTCATGACGAGCTCAGCTCGTCATGAGGCACAGCGGAGCTGCACTCATGACGAGCGGAGCTCGTCATGAACAATGGAAAATCTGGGATCCCAGCACCGGGGGGGAAAACCCTTAGCAGCCATGGAGTTAATATGGGAAAAATCCTTTGACATGTAGTCACTACCACAATCTGCCTTTACAACGCAGTCACTAACCTGACTGCGACATTACCAAGCATTACATTACCTTTACCACGCAAGTCATCACAAAAACTTGCTTTGGAGGTGTGTTGTTGGACTGGTGTTGGATTTTAGGTCCAACACTTTCCCTACTGTTGTGTAGACTTGAGCTGGAATAGTAAATTATACTATTCCATTCTCCAGAGCCCCTCTAAGGCAAGTCGTTGTAATGACTTGTATGGTAAAGCAATGCATGGTAACATCACAGTCAGCGTAGAGACTGAATTGTATTGCGATTTATATAGCACACGTATCACCCGAAGGCATCAAGGCACTTGCCTTGGGAACCCGTCCTGGTATTGCCCTGTGATATAACCCCGGCAGGGTATCCACAAGGTGAAAGCCAGGCATCCTGCCGCAAGGGGCCATAGTGGAGATTAAGCAAGCTATTGCCCAGAGTCGCAGAGTGTGAACCCGTGAGTCGAGTAGGCACCGGAACGAGAATTATCAAGTCCGTGGAATTTTTGAGCCCAAGACCCACCGAGGCGGGGAATTGAACCCTGGTCCAGGACCGATCTCAGCTTCCGGGTCTGCCGCCTCTAACCCCTGAACCACACTTCTCCACACTGTAAAGGCATGCTTGGTAAATGCATATGGGATTCCATCATACAATCAGCTATCATATGACAGACTTATCATATATAATATAAGCAGGTGCCTAGCTGACCTTATGAGAAGTGGAGAAATTCCCTACAAGATTAGAACAATTTAAACAGTGTTCATCTGAGCAGGCTTCTCCTTACTTCACGACTCTAATGCTAACACTCAGAGATGGGCACGCCTTGTGGGCAATATTAGCATGAGCAGAAAAACATTGCTGAAGCAGGTTACAGTTAAGCAAAGAAAAGAAAAGCAAAGGTGTTTACATTTTCATAATCCATTCTTCTCGGGCTATTTATCTGTGCAGCTTTCAATTAATTGATATACTTCTTGCTCAACATCTCCGTTACTTTTTTCCAAGGTACCAAAATCAGATTTTTGATTCGTCTCATACCCTGACCTCTGGCGATGCTTGCAATAGAAATACTACAAGCTCAGATGAAAATGTAAATCAGCAAAAAGACAACTAGAATAATCAACACTACCTGCAGTATTTCCATACTCCACCCTCCAAAGATGCTTTCTTACCAAGACCAGAGGTCTCAACATTCAAAACTAAACTACCATCAACAGTATTTAAATCGTTAAAACGTTCACATATTTACTTAATTTGCTCATGAATGACTCAAGAATCGCTGGGCATGTCTGTACAGCATTTAACACCAATTATGTGGTACACAACACCCTTAGCAGCAAGGCAAAATTGAGAACCATTTTATTTTTGTAAGACCACAGTTTGCTGATCCACCAATTGAGTGGTTATCACCTCGATGGGCATTATAAGTCGAATTTCCTTCTTCAGTACTTTGATGACTGAGCACATCTCATAGATAATAAGTCCTATTCTGTAGCTTGTGATCAGTATTGCAATGCATCAAGCACTCCTGAAAAATATGTCTCAAATCGGTTTCCTTCACCAGGTAGAAGGTTGTGTAAAAAAATATCTGATAGTGGACACTATGTAAGCAGGATAACAAGATCTAGACCAGCCTTGAGTGGCCACACATAAACACAATTGTCACATTTTAGGAATTGGGTTTCTGGTTGGCAGAGGTATGCACCCAGGTATCACAATCCTAGCCAGGGTAAGTCACAAACACACCCTAAATTAACATGTGCTTACCCTCTGGTAGCTTTCACTGACCAGTCAGGCTTATGAGGCCATGTGTAAAGTATTTGTGCAGCACTTCACATAGTAGCACAGTGAAAACACCACAAAAAGTCTCCACAACAGGTTAGAAAAATGGAACTCAATTTTATGACTAAAACAAGACCAAAACAACAACAATCCGATAGTAGAAGTTGAGATATGAATTTTAAAGATTAAATGTGAAATAGCACTTAGAAGTAATAAGCGCCTATTTGGCATATCTGGTCGAGAGAACCCAGGACAAAGTCAGAAGTTTAGGCCCTCTGCGATAAAGCGCAGGCTGGATACAGGTACACAGTAAGGCTCGCTGAACAAAAGTATCATTGTCGCAACAGTGAGGATGGGTGGTGCAGCCAAGTGATGCGTTTCAAAGGCGTTGCACCAGTCCTGAGATGCAATGGTTCCGAAGCTGATGCGTCGGGTTTCTCCACGCATTTGAGGGGATGCTCGATTGTCCATCTGCAGTGGCAGCGATGCAGTCATTCCAATGCAGCTGTTCCAGTGGCGATGCAAGTGTGATTCGCCGGCTTGTCCCCGCAACATCATTGATGGAACAATTCTGATTCAGATGTGTCAATTCCGCTGGAGCAAGCACCTTAGGCCCACCTCCAATGGTCCAGGTGCAGGACAGGGGTGGAAGTCTGTTATGTTCCTGAGACTTCAGATCAGAAAGCTAGTCAGCTAGCCCTTGGAGTCACTCTGGTTTCAAATGATGTAAGTCCAGTTTTTACTCAGTCAGAGAGAGCAGCATGGCAACACAGTAAGGCGGCAGTCTAGCAGAGTGGCAGTCCATTAGCAATATAGTTCTTCTTCCTTGCCGAATGGTTTCAGGTCCAGATGTGTACTATCTTGGTGGAGTTAGACTCACAGTACTTATACCCAGTTATGCCTTTGAAGTGGGGTACTTCAAAGAAGGGTCTTTGAAGTGCACAGAGGTCCTCCCTTCTTAACCGGGCTCCAGCCTCACTACAGGGGGTATGCAGTCCTTTGTGTGTGGACAGGATACAGCCTATCCAGGTGAAAGTGTGGGGCTGTGCTCAGCTACTCCCTTCCATCCTCCCAGGAAGATCCATCAAGTCACTCCTAAGTTGCCTTTATGTGCGGCCGTCTAGAGGGAATAGACAACAAAGTTCAGCTGTCACCTACCTCAGACTGATCAGAGACAGGCTGCAGTAACAAAAGAAATAAGAGCAGGAAAATGTCAACTTTCTAAAAAAGGTATTTTCAAAGTTGTAATGATAAATTCAACTCTACTATTAAGGAGATTGTTTTATTACAAATATATAGGTATAACGCATGAAGGTCTACTCCATCTCAACCTGGAATTACAGCTTATTAAATTAATTAGGAATCCCCAATGTTATCATATGAGACTGGTAGGGCTTGCAGTAGTTCTACTTTTTGGTAATATAGCACCCTGCCCTATGGGCTACCGAGGGCCTACCTTAGGGGTGGCATATGTAATAAAAGGAGAGCTTACGGCTTGTCAAGGGGTACTAAATACCAAGTCAACATGACAGGGTAAGCTACACACACAGGCTCTGCAATAGAAGGTCTGAGACATGTCTAAAGGGCCACATGAGTGGGTGGCACAATAATTGCTGCAGTCCCACTTGTAGCATTTAATTTGCAGGCATGGGCACATGAAGTGCACTTTACTAGGGACTTATAAGTAAATTAATATGCCAATTATGGATGTATCAATTAGATCATGTTTAGGGGAGAGAGCACATGCACCTTAGCACTCGTTAGCAGTGGTAAAGGGCTCAGAGTTTAAAAACCAACAACAAGAAATTAGCAAAATATGATGCAAACAGTCAAAAGGTTTGGGAGAAGACCGCCCTACGGCCGTCAGTTCTAACACCACATGGTAAGTTGCAGCTTGATCAAACATACGACTACGGGTAAGCAGTACTCCAGATGCAAAGATTGTTCTTGGGATCTCAACTTTCATAAATAATGGCAAAGGGATTAACTCGTTAGCGTTTCCAATCCCATTTCCAATACCTTCATAGACCAGTCTGTGTGTCACAGAATCAATAGAAACATCAGTGCGCTGGATGTGTTGATCAGTCTGGGACGTTGTTAGATTAGCAAGGGTGATGCAGGTGATATACTTATCACTTTGAAGAATAAAGTGTCCACAGAGTTGTAAGTCATCGCATTGTCCTACCAACTCAAAATTAACTGGGTTCATTGGTGTGCCCCAGGAGCACAACCAGCACGAAGAGAGGTTCACTTGTATTGATTTTAGACTTGTAGACCGAGCATTTATTCTGGGAATGGGCAGTGGGCTCTAAGTGGTTGATTTCTTCCTACAACTGATACACCCACATGCGATCCCACAAAATCGGCTTACAGTGAAGAGGGCCAGCCAAATCTCCTGAGGAATCAGGTAGCTGTAAGGATTCCCACTAGTCGGGCCACAGGTCCTAACCATTGGCAAGGATAGGGGTTGATTCTTGATGACATCCTCATGGAACACCTGCAGGAGCTCTTCTGTCTGGTGGCCTTTTATCTTTCGGTTCCAATGTCCACTGCATTGTGATGCATGCTCCTGGCTCTTCAGACACTTTAAAGCTGTGTTACTGGTGAGCAGGATCTCATAAAGACCACCCCAGCAGGTCTGAAAGATCCAACTGTGGCTGGTGGATCTTCACATGCACTCTACTGTGGGACAGATAACAGTAGACTTTGAGTGGGCTTGAATGTAAGAACAGAAGCTATAAAGACAGTGAATCAGTTGTTTGCAGTATTCTAGAATCATGTCATCTGATTAATGCAAATTAAGTAAGGTTTGAGAGACTGGAGGGGTGGACGGAAGAATCATGGATCTGCCCAGTCAAATATCCTATGGACTCAACTTCGCACTCTGGCTAGTGAGGAACCATTTTCCATTCAGTGGATTCTTCTTTACATTCTTGAATGACTATACAGTGATTTGCCTCAGAAACCCTTTTCTACATATTTTTGGTTTACCAGACAATTTATATAGCTCTCAGTTCTTCCTATGAACCCTTGAATAAAAGCAGCTCCTAAAACTTCTTGAATTGTTTTGACAGGATTTGCAATTACTGAATGATGATCAAATCTTTCAAATGATCCAGGAAATCAGTTGGGGCTTCCCCTTTGTTTTGTTTACAATTGTTCATTTTGTTCAGTCACTTTTAGAGGGGCAACCCTCACAGGCAGCCATCAAAAAGGCATCCCTAGCAGCAAGCAAAGGAACATTATCTCAAAGTATTTGTGATGGCCAGTTTGCTTAGGTTACTCTCCAGCCCTTAGCCTCTCTTGGCATAATCGCATATAGTAAATCAATGCTCGGGCCTGTAACAAGGTACTGGGCCTTTAATCGCCGGTATTGCCCGCTACAGAGGGCTTTAAGGCTATTAGAACATTCCACCTATTGATGGTAGACTTTTCTAATTAGTAAAACAAGGGCATCGGCGTGCCCGAGGGAGTTGAAATCCCCTGGGTTCCTTGAGGCCTTTGCTCACAGCAACAGCTGTGGAAGGGAAACATTGGAATGTTGGAATGTTGATGCTTTGGGCTTCTACCGGCCATTAGAATTCCGGAACACCCCATTATCTTCAATGGAGCGCTCAACCTTCCAATGTTCTAATTAGGATTATAACATTCAAAGACAGTTTGCATTTCCTCATTGGACTTCTGTGGGCTCCCGCGTTTTGGGGAATTGATGTGTGATGTTCAGCGGATAAGATGGAGCCATAGGACAAGTATGTTGACACAACTCCTTCTTCCAGGGCCAGACTATTGTTGTAAAGGCATAAAGATATAGGCTGAACATGGGAATGGTTATTGGGGTCATTTGTGTTCTGAACACTTGAAGACGATGCTCTTCTGTCAGGTTTGGGTCCACGTACGGGCTTTCAGGCCTTCATCTAGACATTGGTCTTAGACTATTCCTTGTATTTGTCGGACTGCATGCCTGACTCCAACATTCCAAGAATGATCAAAACTGCACTAAAGGTGGCAAATGTAAAGAAGTTGTGTCCACCTCTCAACTTCTTGTCATACTATCATCAGTTACGCTGCTGCTTGCTGAGTACACTTTTGCAAACTCTGGTTGTGCACCATTATCTGGTTCTTTGGTAGGCGCTGCACCCTTTCAGGGCACAACCTATGGAGCACCCCCTGCACCTCCCCCAGAACTAGAAAACTCAGAACACTTAATACATACTCAATTCTCTCCTCAAGTTCCTTTGGGGATGTCAGTCAAATGATTTTGATCGAATCAGTGAAGTACGGCAACAAGTTCACACTCTGTCCCTTAAAATGCTAATTTGATTTATCAGTTTCTCCTGAGTGCCTTTAAGACCCCAAACTTGAGATTCCTTATACCAATTCAGGGAAGTCAAACATAGTGCTTTGTGTGTGATCATGTATTTGTTTTTTTATTGTGGGCTAGCGTGTGTGTTTGTGTGTACCCATATGTGTGGGGTCAATACCAGAGCATCTGATAGTGATTGCTGTCGAAGGATGTTAATACCAGCTATATAATGGAAATACCTACCATGGAGTCACAGTACTAGCCAGAGGATGTGCATAACTCCTAAATGATGGAGTAAGCTGACAAAGAATGGGATGCTTTGCCTCTAATAGAGATCCCTGGTGTAGAATAAGGATAATTTGACAGGCCGGTGATACCTGGCATATGATGATACTTGTCATGTGATGGGAGTGCCTGCGATGTTATGGAAGTAGGTAGCATATGGTTTGTTTATGTAAATAGAATGTTAGTGATGGTCCACATGCAGTTTATATCCACTTCAGTGGCCTTATGATGGGGATACTTGAGACATAATGAAACAAGCATTCGATTAGCCAATAGGTCTCGCCTTTGAGACCTTATAAGTGTTTAGCCATGCAACAGTTGAAGTTGTTACACCAATAATATTGTGCTGCATAACTAAATACTTATAAGGTCCCAAAAGCGAGACCTATTAGCTATGCCAATGCTTGTTTTCGTTTTTTTATGAGAAGGCTTTGGTAGAACATGTCTGCTGTTTACCTGAATGCAGCATTTGTGGCTGACTGGAGACCACGTGTGAGATGAACAAAATGTAGGAACAGGGTGCAAACAAAAAAGGGTGAAAACTTAAACAATAGCGGAAACAGAGTGAAAGCCCAGTAGAAAACTGACCACAAGGACAGCCTGCACTACAAAGCGAAATAGTTTTGGCTCGTTGTTAACATTAACAGGTGGTATTACCACATGGTAACAACATTTTGTTTTATATAAAGGGTGTATGAGCGTTGTTTTCAACGTGCTGTAAATAGCAGATGCTATTAAGAATGAAAGGCTGAACTGCCCCTCCCAGAATTCAAATGTATGAGCCGCAGATCACATTACATCACATGGGGTGATTCACAGAACTAACTTAAGACAAAACCCTAAACTTACTACTTTTGGTATTCACAGAAGTTAGGATTTTGTCTTAAGACAGACTTAAGACAGAATCCTAACTTAAGTCTGTCTTAAGTCTGTCTTAAGACAAAATCCTAACCTCTGTGAATACCAAAAGTACTAAGTTTAGGATTTTGTCTTACGTTAGTTCTGTGAATCAGGCCCGCAGTGAGTACTTAACACTCAAAAATCATTGCTAGTTAGAGCTAACTGGATACCACTGAGTTTCACCACCTCTGGAAAAATCGAAAGGCTCGCTCTCGTCTCTCTCGTCTTGGCACTTTAAACTCCCAGTGAAACCTGATTTTTGCAGCATGACTAGAACTCTTTGGGCTATCTCGCTAACACAAATATGGGTGTGGCTTCCAATTTTTAATATTACACAATTTCCACTAGCATGAAATTCTGTGGCACAGCTGGTGGCTGATGTTAGTTCAAACGCCTGTCACGTGTCACACCAGTCCACAAACCACACAAGCCGAGAAAGGCGCCAGTTGCCAATAGAAAAGGGACGCAGAAATCAGGACTTGAGATAGGCTTGAGCGATATATTGCTTTATACAAGACTAGCAGCACGTCCCGACGTTGTCCCGGTATGAATTGCTGCCGGCCAGTAGTATATTGTTTTGTAGGATTTCGTTTTGATAGCATTTCTTATCGGTGACAGGCCTGTGAAACGCTCCGATTCACAGTGCACTGCTGATGCACTTAAGAGTGCGCGTTCAGTAGTGTGTGAACTCGAGTTTCCCTACTTTATTTTTCCTTGCAATATTATATAGCGCAAACTCGACAACATGGCATGAGCACAATTTACATTACAGAAGAACACATTCATTTGTGGTAGGCACGGAGAGACAAAGTGATTTGCCTGGAATCACAGGATGTTGAGCTGATGCCGAGATTCAAACGTAGCTCCCCAGCTCTAAAGTTCGCAATTCTAGAACTTGTGGCGGGAGGTGTGTCTAAAAGTGTATGTCGGTGCTGGCCATCAATGAGAGAGGCCTGTGCATTTTTCAAATGGGTGGTGAAAAAAAATAGGAATGTATGTTGCTGGAGATGTGGGCTGCAGTGCCACCAATGTACTTATTGGGGGAGGGTAAACACCCATTATTCCGCAACTTTCTTTCCGCATACCATCACTCCGCATACTTTCATTACGAAAGTACCATGACTCCACAATGCCATTAAAACGCATAGCATTCAATTTTATATGCTTTTACCACCCATACATTTACAACAAAATTCATTGTAAATGCATGAATGGTAAAAGCATGTTTTTTAAAATGTTTGGATAAGGTAAGTATAGGTATAGAGGTATATGTTTTGGGGTACTGGGGTATATGTTTTGGGGTGTTTGGGTATTTTAAGGGTTTATTTATTTATTTATTTTGAAAGTTTTATATAGCGCGAACAAGACCCTTGCGGGTATCAGAGCGCTTTACAAGGTAAGTGTCTTAGATACATAGGTACAAGGTAAATAACATAAAGTTCAAAGCTAGTCAATGATAGCGTAAACACCCTATCGTAGATACATAGGTATATGGTGCAAAACAAAACATTCCATGAAGAACTTTTCTCTAGGCTCCAGATATTGCAAAATACTGCTGCAAGAATGGCTCTGAATAAGCCCAGACGTACCCAGTCCCGTCCCCTGCTGCAGTCCCTGCACTGGCTGCCCGTTAGGAAGAGAGCAATCTTAAAACTTCTTATCTTGGTGTTTACATTTTGCATTACAAATGCTATAGGTGTCCCATTTGGGAAAGTTATAACTATTGGCATTGTAAATGACATAGCTATTAATTTCGTTATTTTCAAAACCAACACATAAATAAAAAATGTGTCATTTACAATACCAATAGCTCAAACTTTCCTAATGCGAGACCTATTGCATTGCAAATGCTTGTTTACAGCTGGTTTTAACTCCAGGTAAGTGGAGCCTGGAGCTTTGGACTCAAACACGTATCCTTCGGTTTAACTCATACCGGCGAATGTGGATCGCGACAGCTAAGAAAGAAATTCTACAAATTTTAAAGTCGGTCTTTGGCGTATTAAAGTATCTATTTATTCTATGTATGAGAATTTTACTTTGATAAGTTGGAACTTTCAAAGAAACATGAGAACAAAATGTCTTATTTTAATAATCTGCATATATGCTGTGTAGTTTTATTTTCTCATTTTGCCAACTCCTTTTTTGCATCTCATGAAGATGCGTGTGATTGTGAATGGGTCAGAAAACCGGCTCATATTATCCCCACGCATGTTACCAATAATGCAGGCATCAGTAATTCAGGGGAGAGGGGGAGGGATAGGGATCAATAATTTGGTCCCTTGGAGCCACGAGGGAATTGGGAATAACAAATCTGATTTCCACAGTTATTTCACATTTCCACCAGACTCTCTCCCTATTTCACCTGTTTTCATTGGTGACCCCACCAACTTGTAATCCCGATGGGTAATATGACTCCTGTTACCAGTCCACTTCAGGCCACTGGTAATGAGGGCCATCAAGTGTTAAACTGTTTTAATATTTATTATAAAAAAAAATTACAAATTGAAGGAAAATTATCTTTATATGATTATTTATCTTTGCTTAAAATACTAATACTCAGATATAGTTTTGGGTTATGGGGTACAGGGGTCGTTTTAGGGTTTAGGGACAGGTACAGGTTTTGGGGTACAGGGGTATTTTTAAGGTTCAGGGCTAGGATTGGGTTTTGGGGTATTGGGGTATTTTTAGGGTTCAGGGGTAGGTTTGGGTTTTGGGGTACATGGGTATTTTAAGGGTTCAGGGCTAGGTTTGGGTTACAGGGGTATTTTTAGGGTTCAGGGCTAGGTTTGGGTTTTGGGATACAGGGGTATTTTAGGGTTCAGGGGTAGGTTTGGGTTTTGGGGTACAGGGTTATTTTTAGGGTTCAGGGCTAGGTTTGGGTTTTGGGGTAAAGGGGTATTTTTAGGGTTCAGGGGTAGGTTTGGGTTTTAGGGTACAGGGTTATTTTAAGGGTTCAGGGCTAGGTTTGGGGTTTGGGGTACAGGGGTATTTTAGGGTTCAGAGGTAGGTTTGGGTTTTGGGGTAGAGTGGTATTTTTAGGGTTCAGGGCTAGGTTTGGGTTTTGGGGTATGGGGTATTTATAGGGTTCAGGGCTAGGTTTGGGTTTTGGGGTACAGGGGTATTTTTTGGGTTTAGGGGTAGGTTTGGGTTTTGGCTTACAGGGTATATTTATAGGGTTAAGATGGGTTAGTGTTTAAGGGTGTTGGGGTATTTTAAAGAGTAAGGGTAGGTTATGATTATGGGGTGCAGAGGTATTTAAAGGGAGCAGGGTGGGATTAGCACACGATATGAGACATGGCATGAAGGGCGGAACGTACCACACACCCCAGCGTTTGTCACGCCCCAGCACACGCCCACAGCACAACGCAGACACGCCCACAAGGGACTACTTTGCTGGCACGGTTCTTTTACCTTTTAAGTGTATATGGTGGGCGTCTGCATAGCCTATGTCCTTCAGCTGCAACTGCCCTTTCTAACGCTGTATTGGGTGTTGTGATTGGTGCTGTGGTTCCTGAGATTACCCGCCTCAAAGGTTTGGGCTCTCTCTTTATTATATTAGTATGGACTGGCATACAAGACAAGACTTGTATTTTGCCGATGGATTTGGCGCACACGTGGGTGCTATTTATACGCCATACGTGGAATATATCAATTTCTGGACACTTTTGATGCTTTTTGAAAATTACCTTTTTTACAAGCTGGATTAATTGCGACAGCCATCAACATTTGTGATTGGCCAGTCTTGCATAAAGCAATATATCGCTCAAGCCTATCTCAAGTCCTGATGATGACCGCATAGTAACCCAGCGGTTGAAACGCCGTCAACGCTTTTTGTTTCCAAAATTTTAAAAGGACACATTATTTTGTCTTTGTTGTTCTTTTGGACATGTAATGTTTGTTTGCTAGCCACCTGTTTGATTTGTGAAATTGTTTGTTTTCTGTTGACCAACATTTTGTCTTGAGCGTAATGATTCTCTTTTTGAACTTTTAACACATATAATAAATTATAACTGTCTTTTGAATTGTTTACGAATACGTAGGCTTCTTCTTCTTTTTGTTTTTTTGTTTTCATTGTTTGTATGAAGTTGGAATATCTCTTTTGACTTTCTACCTGAACCTTTGTTAGGTGTTATAATCGACTGTCCCTGGTTCAGGGTTGTTGGACAGCCCCTGTAGTCTGTTAATGATTTCCAAAGTTTACAGCCAATGTTTAAAGCAAGTCTTTCACGTTTTTCCCTTCACATCAGGGCTGACGGTCCTACCAACAAAGTAGAACATAGCCCCTTCTTCTTTTCTCTCTCACTTTACTTCCATCTATGCTCCACTTTCGACGGTTCTTTTCTACTTTAATTTTTCGTTGCTGGGATGTTTTTAATGCCTGGATCTGTGCACTTTTTTTGTAGTTATCAGCTGACTCGCCAACACGGGTTCCAGTCTTGTTTGTCTTTAGTCCACCTAGGGATGTTTATAAAAAGGTGTTGCCACTGTTTCAACCTCACATACCCCCGTCCAATAACCATAATGTAATCTATTACGCTAGTGATATTTTGTATTACGAATACTCTGTCGCCTTTCATGACAACTTCCCGTGTGATATATTATTTCTCCTTCGGGAGTGTACTGTATATTTTTGCCACTGTAATGACATAAAACTTAATAAAATGTTTGAACAAAAGAAAACTCTGTCAACTATGGTCAAAATAGAGCCGAGCTGCCTGGCGCGCTGACTCGCAGGTCTTCCCAGCCTCACTCAGCGTCACTGCTTCTAAAATAAATCATTTGTAAAACTAGACATTATTTGACATTAGCTACAAATATATTACGTTAAAAAAGCGCGAGCCAGGAACGAGTCTTTAATTTCTGGCTGCGGAGAAAATAATCCAGTAACAAGAGAAGAGTTCACGGTTGGACGTGAACCCTCGGACCCATAATAAAGAGATCATTCTACTCCTGGCGCTCGGTGATGACGCCATCGATTTTTCATCAGGATGACTGATCACTGGCCTGCCTGGCGCGTGACACACTGGCATTTATTTAATAGATACGACTTGTGGGTAGAGGCGTGGAGGAGCAAAGGCCAAACGGACATTTCATATGGTTAGTTTGTGTTTTTTTCTAGCACTGGGGTGGGATACTTGAGAGTAGACATGGTGGGGCAGATTTACAATTACTGGCGCATCCCTGCTATCGGCAGGGATGCGCTAGTAATTGTGCGCTGCACCTCCACCACCCTGGATGCGCCACATGTACAATGAGGCGCACCATGGGGCAAAAACGGCAAAGATGCGTCACGCATCTGTGCCGTAAAAGCGGCACATTGCTGGAGTTGAGTCGCAAGCGTGACGCAGCCCCAGCAATCCTCTCGGGGGGCCCTATGTGTCCAATGCTGCGTCAATCCTTACGCCTGCTTCAAGCAGGCACAGGGTTTTGACGCAGCATGGGCCCAAAAGTGACTGAGTGAAATGTTGTGGATTTCACTCAGCCACTTTTGGGAGGTGTTCCTGTGCTGGAACGCCCCCCCTGCGATGGAACGCCTCCTTGTG
Organism: Lissotriton vulgaris; assembly: GCF_964263255.1. Lineage (NCBI taxonomy): Eukaryota > Metazoa > Chordata > Amphibia > Caudata > Salamandridae > Lissotriton > Lissotriton vulgaris. The sequence continues at coordinate 302,846,150 of NC_141685.1, forward strand.
GCGCAGGGCTTTACAACGTGACGCATCTGGGAGATGCGTCACGTTGTAAATACCCCGCACCATGGCGCATCTTTTGCGCCACCTCTGCATCACAAAAGTGACGCAACAGCGACGTAAAAGAGGCACAAGGGGCTTGTAAATCTGCCCCGGTGCACTTAACAGTTTGTGGTTTTATTTCAGTTGCATGCATATCTTTTTTGTTGTTTCAACAGACATTAGTACATTTGGGGACATATTTACAACTAAATGGTACAGCACAGTGCGTCAAGCAATTTAGCAGCGCTGCGCCGATAAAAAAAATGCAGGGAGGCTTCCTATTGACAAAAATACGGCGCACCCCTGTGTTTTCCCTTGCGTCAGTGCCTGGCACAAGGGCAGTCATTTTTGCACCATGGTGCAAGGGTGCCTGCGTTTCAGGGATTATTGTGTTTGTGCAGGAAGGGACATCTTCCTGCACAAACACAATCATTAATGGTGTTTTGCTCCTTCTATTTGTGCTGCAGAATGCAGCTCACATAAAAAGAGCAAAAAACAAGGAGAAATAAAACTATATCTCCCCGTTCGCCAAACCATTCCTTCTTAAAGGCGTTAGTTTTTGTTGCTGCCTCAGATTTATAGATCCTTGTAAATCTGGGGCAGAGTCAAAAAACAATGGGTGTTGCGTGGGTATGTCCACAGCAACACCCACGGCTTGCACCTTTCTCGCAGAAAACTGCAGCGAGGAGGCCTATATTTGCAAGGCTGCGTTAAGCCACGCAAAGTGTCTCAACGCAGCCTTGTAAATATGGAGCTGGGCACAGCGCCACCGGAGCATCCAAAAACGTGGGGTAGTGCCCTTGAAATATGCCTCTGGGTCCTGTGCCGAAGCAGTGCTTGGTATTATAAAAGACTACTAGCTGCATTCTTTGAAAGAAACATAAAAAGACTACAGGGTGTACAGGGATTTGTGTAGTACAAACGGTGATAAATCGACTGCAGGAAAAATGAACAGTGCAGAGGTATTTTAGAAGGCCAAAGGTAAATTGAATGTATGAAACAGTCAGTGCTTTTGCACTCGCTGCAGGTTTGAAATTATCTTAAATAACCAGAGAAAGCTGAGATCAGAATGCTCAGCTACTGTCTTATTTGTAAATATAATATGTGTAAAATGTTGTGTAGGCTCAGCAGTGGAACGCAACGTGATGGATGCATACCACTGCTACAATGCATGGTCAGGGCAGCCGTCTCACCCATCTGTGTGCCGCTTCCAGCACTGGGCGCTCAGTCAAAGGCCTTTGGCCGCGCAGGGGCTACCATGAGTTTGGATTGGGGTACCAAGGGCACCATAAGGGTTCCAGAGATCCAGATTACACACTGGATAAACTCCTTCTGCAGGTGCATTATTTAGAAGTCGAGGAGTCACAAGCGCAGTCTAGGAAGCTATGCCCTTCCTGGCATCCCCGGGCCATCCTGTGCAACCCTCCCTCCCATGTTCCGCATCTCTAGTCTTCGGAGAAGCATAAGTACCAGTTAATGTGCGACTCTGATGTATCAGACGGCAACATTTCTGATGTAGCACGTGCATTTCGAAAACTGCAGAGCCAGATCTACTAATATTGACCTGGTACTCCGGTTATACCCACCTGGCGCTCTAATTAGGCTACCTTGCGTGACACAAACCCTCACATGGCACCATGGTGTATAGGTGAGTGTGTGCTGTCTAGCATAGGATGTGCTCTAGAAGCATTCCCTCCAGCATAAATTCCTATGCCCAGAAAGGCACACAAAGATCCCACGGATTGAATGTGATTCACAGTTTCTGCCTAAGTGACTATTTTTCATTGCTTCCATTACTGTTCCAGCTTCCATTAACCATGTGACTAAGCCTACTAGTACATGATGAGTTTGACACCCAACACGTTCCCAACTAAACCTTTAGCTAGCTCGTAATATTTATAACTTACTTTACTTTACACTTCCTAGCTCCATTGGCAAGGAAAAAAATAGTAAACCTTTATTTGGGTTGGGGAGTGGAGTGTGGGACTCAGTGGAGACCTCACCATCAAGTACAATAAGAACAGAACCATTGGAATTCATGATGATAAGCCATTAGCTGCCCCCCAAAAACATGCTACCCTACCAGAATGGCTCTATTATTGTTGCACATATGTAGTCATAGCATACATTTTATGTGCAATATCAATTCCAATATATTATTTGTAATTGGCAGCTAATTCATTTTTTCACAGTAGCACACAATATGTGCATGCTCTTCAAATCACTTCAACTTTTCATCATGTTTATAAATCAATTATTTTTGATTGTGGTGGTGGTCATGGATTAAAGAAAGTGGCCAGTGGAGAGGAGAAGAGGCCTGTTGCCACCACTCATTAACTCACTCTTGTCAGTTCTTCTTCATACATATTTTCTTAGTGTATTATTATTATTATTATTGTATTTTATAACACAATCATACATTCCACAAGTAGCCTTTGGGCACTATCAATTTACTTGTCCACTACATATGAAGGAAGACTAGGAATGATATGACAAAAAAACTATTCTTTTAAAATCCAGGTCTTCAATGAGTGATTAATTTTATTTGGCGCGCAAACCTGAGGTTTCAGCATGTATTTCAGTCGGGAGGGTTTTCACACAGGTTCTGACCAAACTCTAAAGGTTCTGCCACCCTATTTGTATTGACGAGGGACCTTAAGCAGATGTAGGGAGTTGGATTTCAAAGAGCCAAGCATATCTGGAAAAGGTGTAGTTAAAAATCTGAGCCAAGTGCCATAGAATGTCTTATGTACCATGCTAGATAGTTTAAAGAAAAATTAATGGAGTTGGCAGATGTGAGAAGAGACATGGTCATATTGTTTTCTAGCTCTACACAGTGATAGTTATCACATTCTATATTTTCTCTCTTTGGTAGGCCCAGGTAAGTAGAGAATCTGTAATCAATGCAGGACTGGATAAAAGTATTTGCTAAAGTAAGCCAGTGTGGAAAAAACAGAAAAGGAGAATGCAGCGTACATGTCGCAAAAGGTCAATACAGGTTTTGTCAGCATTGAGATATGGGCATTGGCAGCAGCTAAGGAACAGGGTTGGGGGCAGGAAGGTGGGAGATGTTGAAAACAAAATCACATACCTCGTTAGGGCCACGGCCACTCCTCCGTCCTCTTCGCTTACTTCTGACTCCCAGAAGCAGGAAGCTCCCAGGCTCCCCTAAGCCAATCACAACGCTGCTGTCAAAAGTATGAGAGCATCTTCATTATTGGTCTGAGCAAAACAGCTGGTTGGAGAAATGCTAAGTAAGCATGACTTAATAGTGCCCATACCTCACCGACTCCTGTGAACCAGCCCAACCCCGCCCGCCCCAACCTGGCTCCATGCAGAAAAATAAAATGATGATAACAATCTGTTGCACTGCTCTGAGAGCAGAGGGGCGATGCTCCTCCACCTTAGCGGAGGAGCGGCGCCCAGATCTAGGACTATACTGCAGTACATGCCACAGCAATTTGCGCCTGCTTCTTGTACCCCAGGGGCACATTGGCATTAAAGAAGGGTCTACTGATGTTTGTGCTGCTCCTTCTATAATGCAGACCACGGTGATCACGAGGGGTCAAGCCCTCATTTGCATGGGGAAGAAGACAAATGAGGAAACACTTGCTTCTGTACCTGTGATTTAACACACATAAATAACGATGGATTGGGACGTGGCAGGAGTGATTACCAGAGGCTGAAATTAATTCAAACATTCCATCCATCACTGTTTTGTATACTTATTGTATCACACTAAGTGAGATGAGTATGCCCAGGCATGGGACACATGCACACTGTGTCACTGGAACCAAGCTGTACCCAGCTGATGAGGCCGTAACCAGGGTGAAACCGGTCCTGGGTTGCTTGTGGTCTGGTTCAGTGAGAACCTGACATGGCAGCTCGGGCTGGACTGTTCCTATTGAAGAAGAAGGGTCAAGACTGATTGGCATATAGCTGGGTCCAAACTGAGGTGGCATGGTGCACACAATAAAGAGGGATTGGGATGTGGCGCTGAGTGATTACCAGTGACTGAGATTAATTCAAACATTCCACCCATCACTGTTTTGTGGACTAGGGGATCTCTGCCTCCCTTTCGAATGCAGGCTGGGTTGCTACCCGCACATTTGAACCAGCATGTTCAAGAAATCTTATGGCCATTTACTAATGTGCTGCCCCTAGGGCGGGCATGATTTCACTGCTGCACTGGGGACACAGTATTTACTGTAATAGGACACACTATCTAGGTCCCCGCAGAGTACACCCAGTTAAAGGTGTGCAGCTGCGCAAACAGAGACGTTCTGTAATGTGGTCCCAGGAGTCCAAGGAGCCATTTAGCATTGAGCACCATTGCAAAGTTCCTGACTACCATAAACAGCTCTGGGCACATGCCTGCTAATGCAGGCCATAGAGGAGATTCACACTGATTTTAATTTGCTCTGGGTGAGCAACATTTCTGCGATTGAGAGATTTAATTTCTAGCAATTAAAGCTCATCAAAGCACAGACTGCCTCTCATACTGGTCAAATGCAGGTAATGAGATTGTTTGACTCATCCTGGATATTACAAAGCAGTTGGGTTTCGCCTGCATATACATATGTGATCATTTTATTCCGACAGAGAAGGCAAGCAAGAGGTTGCCAATTTAGATTAAAAAGGAGTGGAGAGATGATCCCTGTGGGATGCCCAAATTTAAGGGCATGCGATCAAATGATAAGGTTCCAATTCGCACTTTTTTGGTTCTGTTTGCTAGGAATGACTAGATCCACTGCCATACCGTGCCAAAAGTGGCATATTTGGAGAAGAATTGAAGTTGATTAGAGCCTGGTGGTCGCTGGTGTCAACCAACATATGTTGGTCATCAGTTGAAGGGATCATAACTTCGCTGGCTAACCCAGGTCTGGAACCTACCCGAGCAGCGTATAATAAGCTATTCTTTTCAGCAGAGCTTTGCAGCAGGGTGGTTGCTATCTTCTCAGCAGAGGCATCCTATAAAGCAGCAATGAGATTGGCTGAAGTGTTGCTGGATACTCTGTACTTAACCCCTTCGCTGCGGAGGTAATTCCCCCACGGTGCGGCGGGCCGGTGGGGTGAGCACGGCGCCGCAGTGCTCGTGACGAGCCCAGCTGGGCTCGCCACGACTCCACCCACTGATTAATTCGCCCGCACAGGCGGGGAATCAATCGCGTGTGGGTGTAGCTCAGCTGTTATGATGAGTCCAGCGAGCACAGCATGAGCACCGAAGGAGTTAAGGAGGTCTTTCTCAGAAGAGGCTAATGAATGACTACTTTAAATTCACAAGGCACAATACAAGAGCTAGAGATGATATCCATGACTGAAGGAGCTATGTATCACTCAATAGATTTAACATGCAGGGCAAGGCAAGCATACAGTGATGAGCTTGAAGGCTTGGCAGATGAAATGAAATGAAATACCAGAATTTGTAAAGCACACAGCTACCTCCGGAGAGGTGTCCTGGCTCTGGGGGCCGTCGTGGAAATTAAGCGAGCTTTTTCCCAGAGTCACATGGTGCTGAACTGGGCTGCCACTGGCGATCGAACCATGAACCCAGTGGTTCGGAGTCAGGCACTGTTACCGCTGCGCCACACCTTTTCCACAAATGCTACAAGTTCTTCACAGTGTTTCTTAGACAGATGCTTAAAGTCAGACAATTCGACCTTGGCTGATTACTGGTGGCAGAAATATGTAAAGGATACTACACCTCTCTCCCCTTTATCACTATTTTCCTATCTGTGTCTTTCCCCTTCTTTCTTCTCTGGGGCAAAGTCTGATGATAAAAAATAAGTCCCAGCCCACACAAATGAGTGCCGGTGCCTACCGCCTACAGCCAACAACACTTATTAAGCACAGAGGGCCCGATTCACAGAACTAACTTAAGACAAAATCCTAAACTTACTACCATTTTCGTATTCACAGAAGGCACTTACTCATTTTGGTATTCACAGAAGACACTTACTCATTTCGGTATTCACAGAAGTTAGGAGTCCTAACTTTAGGACTCCTAAATGCCTTCTGTGAATACCGAAAGTCTTAAAGTTTGGATTTTTCTCAGGTTAGTAGTAGTAAAGTTAGGACTCCTAACTTTAGGACTCCTAAATGCCTTCTGTGAATACCGAAAGTCTTAAAATTAGGATTTTTCTCAGTTTAGTAGTAGTAAAGTTGAGAAAGATCCGAATTTTAAGACTTTCGGTATTCACAGAAGGCATTTAGGAGTCCTAAAGTTAGGAGTCCTAACTTTACTACTACTAAATTGAGAAAAATCCTAACTTTAAGACTTTCGGTATTCACAGAAGGCATTTAGGAGTCCTAAAGTTAGGACTCCTAACTTCTGTGAATTCCGAAATGAGTAAGTGCCTTCTGTGAATACCAAAATGAGTAAGTGCCTTCTGTGAATATCAAAATGGTAGTAAGTTTAGGATTTTGTCTTAAGTTAGTTCGGTGAATCAGGCCCAGAGTGATGGTCCAAGCTTTAAATTGCACTCACTCTTTTTTGTGCACTTAAAGGCAGGGCAAATGCAATACCTGTTATTGAGTTTTCAAGTCCCTCCCATTACAACCAAACTTGGGCACATGTGTCATACATTTGGGCCCAAGGATTAGTTGTCCAGACCACTGAGAAAGAATCAAAAACAGGAGTTACCTGAATTTTGGGCTCTATAGGGAACACCGCAGATTTCGTTTTTTCACCCTGAGATTTCAGCTGCTGAGAACAGGTGAAATTTAAAGGCAAAATGAGGAATACCCAGGGAAAGCAGAACATCATGGGCCCGCTTGTAACCCACCCGGTTACTATGTCCGCAGAGTGACCTGAGCCCCCTGTGATGGAAACTCCAGACGCGAGTGTTACTAGGTGGGTTACAAGGCCCTTTGCACTAAAGGCCGTAGTCAGGGCTACTATAGCTAGTGGACACTACCTTAGTTGGAATTTGGATGTCTTAACGTGAAAGTAATAAGCAAATTCAGCTGCTGACGTCACTCAATAAGAAATATAGGCTAGGTGGATCTATATTAATGAGAGACAATGAGAGACTCTTGCTAAAGGACTGAGTGTTACAAGATTGTAAATAAATAAAAATTTCTTTGGATTTTCATATTTGAATTTCTGAGAGTTTTGACTGTCTGCCATGGGATAGCTTCCCAGTGCCCTTCAGCCTAAATTTGCATCTCTTGAATTCGTAATGAAGGCCTTTTGCTCTCTGTCCTACATAAATCCCTAAAGGAAATGCCTAATTTGTCTAATGAGCAGTCTGCAAAATCAAAAGCTGCCTTTTTTATTGGACGCCTGTGGATCTCAAACGTACAAAGGCAGCATAGTCCGATAGGGGTTGGAGGGTAGCAAGCAAAAGCTTCAGAAATCTGGCACGTGGCGGAGAGAGAGTGGTTTCTCGCCTAATTCCCTCAGCAACGCCTAAAATCTCCCGGTGTTTAAAATTTAAGCTTGGAGTAGCTGCAGGGTTTAGGGTGCTTGGGATGAAAACCCATTTATGGTCATTGTTGTGTGCAGATTTACTGCCACCTGCTGGTAGATATTGATGTGCGATACCAAATAAAAGACCAGTGATTTGCTAGAGGTCTCCGGCTCTGCTTAGCACTGTCGGGTTTGGGAAAACGGAAGAGTTTATCTTCTCACGCCTGAAGCCAGTCTGCACTTGCCAATGGTTTTTTATTAATTTATATTAAAAAGTACTAGAGATCACTTGAGTCGAACTCCCCTGGGGACAAGCGAGAAAATTAAAATTAAATATTAAATTGCTGTGACTCTTTTATGCTCTCTGTTTCTCCAATGTAATATTTTATTTTCCCTTGTTTTCCATCTCCTTCTCACACACAGTTTCTCAGTTTTTGCCCGTTTCTCTAGATCTCTCCTTTGACTCATTTCCCCTAATCCTGTGTTATCTCTGACCACCTTTAGCTCTATCTCTCTGCTTGGAAATGTGTCATTTTCTTTTTTTGGAACCTTGTTCCCCCCTCCCGCCCCTCTTGTGTACTATAACCATCTCTATTTCTTTTTCTCTATCTTGCTTTTGCCATCTCTCCTTTTCTAGGTCTTGCTGTTACTGTTATGGGACCTGGCCTAGCCTAACTAAGGCTTTACGTTATGTACTTTATAGTGCATAAGGTGTTTTACGTGCACAGGAGCACATTTTTACAGAGCACCAAATCCATGTTGCACCCCTTTGCTTCAGCGGTGTTCCTGGGGGCGGGGGGCAGATCAATTAGAACACCCAAAAGTTTTAATGCAAAACCCAATCCACTAAAAGAGCTCGACCAGGCTTTGCGTCAAAAGTGGATGCCTAATGAAAACAGGCGCAAACAAATAAGGAGGGATGTGGCGTCTTCACCCAGCAACTGACACATGGCACGTGTGCTGTTGTGCACAGCATGCATCCATTACCTTGGAACCATCTATGATTGTCTTCCCATAGCCATGTACTGCCTCCAGAACCCTTCCTAAGCTAGACAGTAAGTGATGGCTACATCTATAACAAGCATTTACAATGCAATGGTCTCGGCATTGTTAAAGTTAGAGCTATTGGCATTGCTTCTGACATTATTTTTCTATGTTTTTGTTTTTAAAAAGAATGCGCTTGCATGTCTGATGTCTGTGCTGCTGTCTAAACATAGGAATGTGTACTGGAGGATGTACAGCGAGTATACGCTAGGTACGACTGGCTCACTTTTGTGCCATAGTGCGAAGCTGAACACAATGCAGAACATGAATTATTAAGAGGACCAAGAGGCCTTTATGTGGGATCACACCACTTCCACAAATGTATACTAGAATCATGAAATGGGTTTCCGAAGAGTGACATGGATGGTCACCTCCTCTGCTGTAAAATATAGGCATGTGCAGTGCTAAACCCCTGTCCCACTGGCTGTGTGCGCAATCAGACACACACACATTATGTGTAGAGACAGGGTAGTGCAAAATCAGAGACAAACTTGTAATGCAGGCATGGTGTAATACAGCACCTAGAGCTTGTAAGTATATCAGCAGTGTGCACCCATGTGAACCACCAACTGTATGAAACTCAGTGCTGCTCTTAGCCCGGGCAGACCCGCCTGCACACGGCAGCGCAGCCTCTGCGTGGACCGCCGAGCACTCTCGCTCGGGAGCCCTGGGGCGGAGGAAGGCGTGCTGAGGATGGCCTCGGACGAGCTCCCACGAGTGGGCACGACCTCCTCGCGGGGCGTGGCCGGCCGGGCGTGTCCACTTATATGCATGCAGAACAACGACATCTCAAGCTTTTGGTAACCCAGGTGTTGGTCACTACTGGAAAGATGTTTTCTGTGACTCTGCTAACACCAAAACTCTCCATTCATGTGCTGGGTTGGAGAAATTTCTACAACATATCTACATCTTATATGCATGCAGAACAACGACATCTCAAGCTTTTGGTAACCCAGGTGTTGGTCACTACTGGAAAGATGTTTTCTGTGAATCTGCTAACACCAAAACTCTCCATTCATGTGCTGGGTTGGAGAAATTTCTACAACAGCGTTGTAGAATATTATCCTGCATTCAATCAGTCACAGAAGTGGACCTACCGCCGCCAGACTCTGCCAACACAGTCTACAGGGCCCCGGGTAATTTATTTATATAGCGCTTACCACCCCTGACGAGGCGTCAAAGCACTTTTTGGTGAGTAGCATGCTACTCCGGAACCCAAAAAGTATTAGTGGTGGTTTAGTATAGTTACACCTGTTTTGGAAGGCAATTTAGTATTAAGCCCTTCCACGCTGATGACGAGCTGGGCTCGTCATGGCGCAGCCTCCTCGCACGCTGATGACGAGCCCAGCTCGTCACGTAACATGCGTTTTAGAAAATCTCAGCGTAGGAGCGGAATTCCGCTAGCGCGCATGAGGTTAAAGAAGCAGCTGCAAATATGTATGTTCCTGTTTTTTTTTAATTCCTAGAGCCTGAGTGCACAGATTGGGTCTGAGCAATGCATGGTGGGTTTTCCCTCATTTGCATTGGGGCTATGACAATGCAAAAGAAGTATTGCCTTTGCTCATGAAACACATTCTGGGGCACCCACCAAAGGCTCCTGCACTGAGTACTCCCAGGAAGTGATCCAGTAAGTCCATCCTCCAGTTATCCCTTGAGAAGGTGAAAAGAGGCTCGCACAGACAGCAGTCACCCAGGAGGGTGCATTGCCTTACCTCCTCTGGAGGTAGTCATGGATTGCCATTGTAGACACACAAAATAGTGCAACAACTGTTGCACTACCTAGATCTGTTCAGCGCCCTGAAGGCTGCCCATGAGAAGGGTCCAGAATGCTCCCACCTGGGTAGATGCTTTGTAAGCTGTGGCCCAATAGTTGTGGAGGGCCACTGGGACAGAAAGAAGTGAGTGAGCTGCTGCTAAATGTTGGCGTGGTGTGTGCAGCACATACAATTAATTACTGAGATAGTGCATTCACAGTTGAAATGTGTGGGCTTGATTGGTGCCTGCAAGCTCTGTGGGTACACACTGTTGTAAATTGTTCAGTGCCCTGTGTTTCTATCTTAATCCATCCTGTGGTGTTCTAGAATGCACTGAGTAATAATGTACTCTCTTGCAACCTCTGAAATGTTTAACCAGTTCCGTGCTCGTGTCGGCCGTTGGCCGATACGAGCACTACCTCCCTGGTGCAGTGCACGACCGTTGGCTGATGCAGCCACCCCACCGAATAGAACGCACGGACAGCGGCGGATTTTGCACTGCGGTAAACGTGTTAATATGTTCCCTCATCCTTGTTTAATAAAGGTGGGCGAGCCACTGAAGCCTCGAGCCTGAGACTTAGATCTGGCTGACGTCAAGGTCCTCTTGCACCCATGAAGTGAGGACTCATGTGCCTCCTGCCTGCCACTCACGTTCTAACTTTATGAACCAAGAATTAAAGACAAAGCATTGACCTTTCATGTAAAACAGAAGAGGCAAATAGACACCCACCTAGTGGACAAATTTCTCAATGTGAACCAGAAAACCTAGGATCAGTCCTGGTTTCCCAGGGTGAACAAAGTGTTTGGTCCTAGACAAATATTTTATTTCATCATGCCTGAGTTCAGGATCTGCGCTGTACAAAAACCTCTTGTATTTGATTTATTAACCTATAAACTTGCTACATGTATTATAAGATTGTAGGTCATATATAGGTGCATGTCTCGTCAGGGGTCATAGGTGCTATAGAAATGTAATTACAATACAATGCCTGACCGCATGCTTGTCTATCATTTCACCAAATGGCATTTCCCTATGAGTTGGGAGGCCTAAAGTTTTCTAAGTTTATGTTTAAAAATAGTGATACAATCTGATGTTCTAAGGTGAAGTGCTTCCGAATGTTAAAGAAAGACACTTTTTGGGATTTTAGAAAGACTTTATCATATTTCAACGTGAAATGTGTTGCACAATTTACAAGTCAACGGCAGCAAGCATCGGGATGGGCTTTCATGGTGCTGACCCAAGCAACTGTTTTATGCGCCTGCTGTCCGTAAAGGGAATTCATATTTCCTGATATTTTTCTAGGGTACTGCTTTATAGACAACACATGGCAGAAACAGGAAGAGACAATTCTTACTCAGTGTTTCAGAGGTGTACTATCTGGAGAAAAAAGCAATAACTCTGAGAAATATTGGGAGAAATAAATTCGCTTTACACCCCGAAGGCACATAAAAGAATTGCTTAGCTCTACCCTGCGCCAGAAAAGCCCATAATGCAAAGTCCCAGGCATGTTCATGGCTCGGATCTCAGGGGCATTTAGAGTCAAGCCAGACCCCTGGCTCAACTTTTTAGAGCCAATCCGGCCCTTACCTCGCTCTGCTAATTTGCTGGCTCTCCCGCTTAGTACTTAATTTGAATCGGTGGTGCCGTTATTTTTCCTGATCATGAGTGCCCGAGAGAGCGAGAAGGGAAAACAAACAAATCGGAAAGAAGGAAAAAGAGACGGAACCCCGTCACAAGGGGAGGATAAGAAGGAAACTGCAAAGATAAGATAAAAAGACAGGGTGTGCTTGGTAGTGGATTAAAAATGTGTGAGGTGGTTTCCAGACAACGCAGTCTTGGTATTCGGCGCGCTGACGTGTAATGGCACCGGCCGCGGGATTGTAAACGGAGCTTCGGGCAGCAGCACTCACTATTTTACACATTAAGCACTTTTCCACCTGTTTTATTCATTAGTAAATCTAGCGTGTGCATTCCTCAGACAGCACCCACCTGTGGGTGACTGGAGTTTGTTTTGACTCTTGTTCTATTCACAATTGTAAAGTCATTCAGAATCACTAATGTTCTGCTGCTTCCGTCAACTGTTATTGTATCAGTCACAGCTCCCGCTTTCCGCTTTGATTTTCCACCGTGATATCTTTAGCAGGTTGTATTTGGCCGCCTGATTCATAGAGCTCTGTCCCAAGCCCAGGCAGGCTGCCATGGCGGGCGCGGGATGAGACACCGGCAGGAGAGGAATAAAACTGCGCAGCCCCGACAGAAACTCAGAGAGGGAGAGCGCCGCCGGCCCCGAGACACCGCCGACAGACAGCACCTACTTCCGGTTAGGACGGCAATGCTTCCGGGTCGCCGCAGGAAGCGCGGCGGCCCGCCCTGCACGGGGAAGGGAGGCAGCTTCCCAGGAGGACAGCACCTGGCCGCGAGCGCGTTCTCGTGCGCGTGGCCTTAACAAATCGCCGCGCGCGGCCAGTGCTGTCCTCCTGGGAAGCTGAGTCGCTAACAATAAGGTCTCTGGCGAGAGCGAGCTTCGCTCGCTTCTAGCCGAGACCTAAAAATATGGTGGGCTTCTACGAGGCAAACACATCATATACTGCTCCCCTGGGTGCGCACCTCTCTCCCCGATCAGCGTCCATGAGCAAGAAAGGGCGAACACCCTTTACCACGATGTGCGCACATCGCGGGTGCATTACAACGCACATTTTACATCGAGGAAACGTTTACATAGATCGTCGCCACGACGCATCCTGTTACATCGCAGGGTCTTCCACATCGCGTGCTATTACAACGCGTTTATTTACCCTGAGGGCAGATATGAGCTGGAAGTAAAGTCTACAAAGAAGTACGACCTCAGGCACACTACAAAGGGCCATGCTTTTGCTGATGATGAAGAGAGAAGCAATATTCACAGTGACATCATTGGTGTAGTGACATTACCGTTTTGCATGCTGTGCGCAGTGACTTTGCTCAATTTCTCGTTTACCTGATGGTGACGTCATTGATATAGTGACATTGCTCGTTTACCTGAAGATGACGTCATTGATGTACTGACATTGCTCGATGCTGACATGAATACATGGAACGCTTGACGTCATTGATGTAGTGACATGGAACGCTTTTCTCTGCATGAATACGATGACATAAATACCTACCTGACAGATGCTGTGAATGTGGTTTGCGTTGATATTTAAATCTATATCTATATTAATATAATAAAGAGAGAGCCCAAACCTTTGAGGCGGGTAATCTCAGGAGCCACAGCACCAATCACAACACCCAAAACAGCGTTGGAAAGGGCAGGTGCAGCAGAAGGACATAGGCTATGCAGACGCCCACTATATACATTTAAAAGGTAAAAGAACCGTGTCAGCAAAGTAGTCCCTTGTGGGCATGTCTGCGTTGTGCTGTGGGCGTGTGCTGGGGGCGTGACAAACGCTGGGGGCGTGTGGTACGTTCCGCCCTTCATGCCATGTCTCATATCGTGTGCTGTGGGTGTGTGCTGTGGGCGCGTGCTGTGGGCGCGTGATTACGGAAAAAAAACAAGCGTTGTGCCCAATATTTCATTGTTTTTTCTTCCCAGGTTCTGTACATTCTAGCTCCGGGTGTGCTTGCCCCGCGCTCCCAGTGACGTGCACTTGCTTTACTGTATGGAGGTCAGGCATGGCGCTATTCCCAAGGGCCGGAAGGAACGCAAACAGGGGCCATAGTGCAGGAAATGTAATCTCGCCTTAACTTCCGGTGACGCCTGAAGCGCACACTGGAGATTTTCCACTTCTGTTACGCACAGGCCTCGCGCCACGCACATCCGGACACAAGGCCCGCTTCCACGGAAATAGCAAGAAAGGGACTATCCCTCCCCTGGGAATATGTGATGATATTCCGCAAACCAACATCCTGCATACCATCACTACGCAATTTTTACAACGCAGGACTATTACTCCACAAAGACATCCTTCCTAACACTTTTACAACGCATATGACTTTATCACGCATGCCATTATAACGCAAATGCATGTGTGGTAAAGTCATATACATTGTAAAAGTACATTATTAAAACATCAAATATATGTTTGTATATATGTGTATTTATATATATATATATATATATATATATATATATATATATATATACACATTTTTATTTATTTAATTAAAACATTTATTCTTTTAAATTGCATTATTTATATTATTTTTATTTATTATTTTATTACCCTTTACACCCTAAAAACTAATCCCACCCTGCTCCCTTTAAATACCCCTGCACCCCATAATAATAACCCACCCTTACTCCTTAAAATTGTTGAAGTTCTATTGTATTGACCATGTCCCAGTGAGTGAACGGTGTGGAGATAGACTACAAAAATTACGCAGACTCGAATCGAGGTATATTATTGATCTGCACACCATTATTCCCTTTGGTCTTAATTCTGAAGAGTAACTTTCAATACACTTGGGCTAATAATGCCATGATTCCTCAGACCCATAAGGTTGAGTTTTCTCAGTTTGCAGTAACAAATAAGTCTCTGTACCAAGTGCAATTAGGATGGTCATTTACTGAGATGTATGAATGTGCCATGTATCGTTATGTCCATCTTTGAATAATCTTTTTAAATTTATTTTTATCTGCATTAATTAGACATACCATCGGGAAAGTGACTTTCCCCATACAGGGCTCAATTGTGTTGCTATTTTGCATAATTTAAATGCGTAGGACTTTAAACTGCTAATTATGGCCATAGAGTTACCATTTATTTAAACTTTGAATTGAAATGCTATTATTATGAGTAACATTGTGCAGTGATATGATTGCTTTTTTAACTGCATACAACCACTCTAAAATGGCCGCCAAAGTACCATTGTCAAACTTGTCCCTTTTCTGTGTTAATGAATTCACGAGAGAAAAAAATTTGATTTTGCGTTTTTCAAATGCTTTAAATGGCGGCAGTCTCTGTAACGAGGTTGAAGCAGGGGAAAAAGGCACATTCGCCGAAACGCGTCCTGTTTGTGCATTAATAAATTGAATTTTCTTTAACTGACCACGCGAGTGCGGCCACTTCCTTCCCTGTGTGGGGGGGAGGGTTCTCGGAGCAGATATATATATATATCTATATATACACACATTTTATTTATTTAATTAAAACATTTATTCTTTTAAATTGCATTATTTATATTATTTTTATTTATTATTTTATTTTATTACCCTTTACACCCTAAAAACTAATCCCACCCTGCTCCCTTTAAATACCCCTGCACCCCATAATCATAACCCACCCTTACTCCTTAAAATACCCCAACACCCTTAAACACTAACCCTTCTTAACCCTATAAATATACCCTGTACCCAAAACCCAAACCTATCCCTAAACCCTAAAAATACCCCTGTACCCCAAAACCCAAACCTACCCATGAACCCTAAAAATACCCCTGTACCCCAAAACCCAAACCTAGCCCTGAACTCTAAAAAAACCCCTGTACCCCAAAACCCAAACCTAGCCCTGAACTCTAAAAAAACCCCTGTACCCCAAAACCCAAACCTACCCCGGAACCCTAACATACCCCTGTACCCCCAAACCTAGCCCTGAACCCTAAAAATACCCCTGTACTCCAAAACCCAAACCTACCCCTGAACCCTAACATACCCCTGTACCCGAAAACCCAAACCTAGCCCTGAACCCTTAAAATACCCCTGTACCCCAAAACTCAAACCTACCCCTGAACCCTAAAAATACCCCTGAACCCCAAAACCCAAACCTAGCCCTGAACCCTAAAAATAACCCTGTACCCCAAAACCCAAACCTACCCCTGAACCCTAAAATACCCCTGTACCCCAAAACCCAAACCTACCCCTGAACCCTTAAAATACCTGCGATCAGCAACAGCTAATCACTTTGTGATCCCCAAAATAAAACTGTCGCGCATGGGCGGTAAATCCTTCTCGTTTCTTGGACCCTCACTTTGGAACGCTTTGCCACACGCACTATGCAATGAGACGAGTTATATGAAGTTCAGGAAAGCCTTAAAAACATGGCTGTTCAACATCTGAAATGCCTTGCCCCGAAACCTATCACTGGATCTTTAGCGCCGGGAAACCCTTTGTTGGGTAGCTGTTGCGCTATACAAATGAAATAAATAAAAATAAATAAATACCCCAAAACCCAAACCTACCCCTGAACCCTAAAATACCCCTATACCCCAAAACCCAAACCTAGCCCTGAACCCTAAAAATACCCCTGTACCCCAAAACCCATACCTATCCCTAAACCCTAAAACTACCCCTGTACCCCATAACCCAAAACTATATCTGAACCCTTAAAATACCCAAACACCCCAAAACATATGCCTCAGTACCCCAAAACATATACCCCTATACCCATACTTACATTATCCAAACATTAAAAAAACATGATTTTATCATTCATGCATTTACAACGAATTTTGCTGTAAATGTATTGCTGGTAAAAGCATATAAAATGTAATGCCATGCGTTATAATGGCATTGCGGAGTCATGGTACTTTCGTAATGAAAGTATGCGGAGCGATGGTATGCGGAAAGAAAGTTGCGGAATAATGGGTGTTTAACCTCCCCGGTAAGTACATTGGTGGCACGGCGGCCCACATCTCCAGCAACATACTCATATTTTTTCACCACACATTTGAAAAATGCACAGGTCTCTCTCATTGATGGGCAGCACCTACATACACTTTTAGACACACCTCCCGCAACAAGTTCTAGAATTGCGAACTTTAGAGCTGGGGAGCTACGCTCGAATCTCGGCATCAGCTCAACATCCTGTGATTCCAGGCAAATTGCTTTGTCTCCCCGTGGCTACCACAAATGAATGTGTTCTTCTGTATTGTAAATTGTGCTCATGCCATGTTGTTGAGTTTGCGCTATCTAATATTGCAAGGGAAAATAAAGTAGGGAAACTTGAGTTCACACACTACTGAACGCGCACTCTTAAGTGCATCAGAAGTGCACTGTGAATCGGAGCGTTTTACAGACCTGTCACTGATAAGAAATGCTATCAAAACAAAATCCTACAAAACAATATACTACTGGTCGGCAGCAATTCATTCCCGGAGAACGTCGGGACGAGCTGCTAGTATGTATTATAAATACACTACTTTGCATTGAAAAATGAGTTCATATAGAAATATAAATGTGTGAATGGTGGATTTAGTAACAGTGTCATTGATTGTTTCCTTGACTAATTTGTGGAGTCTCACTATATATAAATATGTGTGAAAGTCTGTATTGCTTTGTCTTAATTGCTATGTTAAAGACTATATTTGTTATTGGTTTCATGAAAACTAGGGTGCATGCTACTGTTTCTTTAAAGGAGAAATGCCAATGGTTGAGAAAAAGTAATTGAAAGGAACATTGCACAGGATAAGCTGGTATATTGAGAAGTCAAACACGCTTTCTTTTTTTTCAAGTGCACTAAATCTCATCTACATTTTTTTCTAATTTTCTAAACTCCTACTTTTCAAACTGCCATTTCATTTCCAGAGCCCATCTGAGTACAACCAGATCTCCCTTCAAAATGCTTAGAGTGGCGTTTTGCATGCTGTGCTCGATTGCTTGTTTACCTGATGGTGATGTGAGTGTACATGACCTGACAGAAGCCTCAGGATGTCATAAATTATTGCACCAATTTGACTTGTGTATGGGTAAGTGCAATATTTTTGTCCCAGGGAAGAAAAGTGGCGCCACGTGTAGATACACAACTCAAGAACCCCGTCTTGTAGCATCCAGAGTAGCTCGCTACTCTCTGGACAGACCCCGGGGAAGCCATACGCAGGTGCATAAAGATCACAAAGCAGGGCAGGCAGGGCTCCAGGAAATATGTAATGTCAGCGCTCTAGCTGACTCACGTTGCGTGATGACGCAACGCGCCCCCCGCCATTTTTAGGATGTGCGCGCATCCCAGTTGGTAGAAGCGCGAGTGCCGAAGCCGGGAGTGAATCGGCTCGGCGCTCTCTGATTCCCACATTAGTTAAATAAATCCCTGCAACTACAAAGCGGTGTCCTGTCGTCATTACAGAGAGGGCCAACATTACAATGGCGACGAGGATGGGATTAAGGAAAAAAAAACGGAAAAAAATGGAAAAATCGAGCAGTGGACCCAAGCAGGTGCAACCATCAGACCATCATAAGGTGACTGATAGAGCCACAGCCAAGCCACAAAAAGAGGTCCAGAGGCAGGACAACGACAGGATAGCCACACTAAAGGGCACCAGTGACATCAGAGAGCGCGGCAGAGCCTACAACACCCCAATCCATGAAGGAGCCATAGGAAACCAGGTATGAGGAGCCCCCTATGCAAACACCCACAGAGGAAACCAGACAGGGCACATAGAAGGACAGAGAGGGCACGCAGCAGTGAATTAACGCAAGGGGCACCCCCACAGCAAATACACACCCGAGGGGCAGGAGCACTGGCGACTTCAGGGAAGAGCGAAGGAGAAGAGACAAAGAGTCTCCAACTTCAACCAAAGAAGCAGGAGGAAGACAGCGCACCAGGCAGTCCTAATGGCCGCCTAACCTCGAGCTCCGCAACTCGGGAGAACGATCTTGTCAGTTCCCTGCTGATCCACCGTCCTAACCAGCAGCAAAAGCGGCGGACCTGATGCCTCATACCTTGCAGTGCCCTCCGGTGCCTTAATCTCCGCTCTTGAGGCACTTAGCAAGGTCTTTTGCCACCTTTTGGAGCGCCCGCGCGCCGACATCGATACACCACAAAATGGCGCCGCTCCGTCACGTCGGCAATGCCTGACGGTCTCCTCGGTCTCTATCACCCGGCCACACCTGGTTGAGATCAACACCACTGGGGATGGCAGCTGAACACCGGGTTTCCACACATGCCGGTAAGAAGCGAGGTCTATAACGCGATCCCAGCATTGAGATGCCGATCTCTGCCCTTTTCGCCTGACCCCAAGATGGCGGCCATCATCGGAAAAAACGCTCCCATTCTTAATTGTTCCAACTAGCCATTAAAGCGCCTGAAAGAAGTAGCGGTTCTCCTCTAATTTCATGTAGAAGACCATCTGTCTGCATTCTATGAGGCTTTCCTCGATCCTTGGGGGTCACAACTTTAAGACATATTGGCAATGAACCCCTAGCCAGCACCTCACTCTGCATCTGATATAAGCTGATTAACCTAAATCCTTGTTACCATCTGTAACACCGGCGGCCTTGGATCAGGGGACAACACACCTATAGTCACAGAGCCAACCAGCTTGCCAGCACTAGGGAGTCATCTGGTTAATCGCGCCCGCCTGGCTCTGAGTGAGTCTTCGTGTGGAACCAACCTGACCGGCTCACCACCTGGTGTTGGCTCTCACTGCTCTCACTGCTTACCGCTTACTGCGCAGCCCTAGCCTGTGTTCAACTCCCTGTCTGTGCCCATCAACGACAACCCCAGACAAGTTTTCTAGACAAGGTGACTGGAAATTTCTTCTCAGACCTCACAACCAAAATGGCGGGCAAAGATGACAAGACAAATCCAAAGAAGGTGAAACCCGAGCCGCAAATATCTGATTCCCCCATTAAAAGTAAACCAGACATGGCGGCCACGATGGAAATGATTTTGAAAAAGTTAGGAGACCTTACTGTTATCTCCAAATCAACCAAGGCGAATACTGACGCTATGCAGCTCGAGCTAACGGCCATCAGAGCTGATATGAATGACCTAAAATCAGGACTGAGTACAGCGGAACAACGCATCAGCGACGTAGAAGACCTCTCACGTCAGTCAGCTGCTAGAATACAACGCCTTGAAACCACCACTGACATCCTCAGACGCCAACATGCTGAGTTGGAAGACCGCAACAGGCGAGGGAACATTAGAATTTTTGGGATACCCGAAAACGCAGAAAAAGATGCGGACTCTTGCGTGGCTTTCCTGGAAGCATGGATCCCCATGATCACCAACATTGTATTCCCGCACGGGCTGGAGCTAGATCGGGCGCACAGAATCCCCACATTCACTACTAACCGCAAGAAGGGTCCCAGACCAATGATCTGCAAACCACTAAGATACCAGCATGTCGAACTGATCCTACAATACGCAAGGAAGAACCAATCCATCAAGTGGGAAGGTCACAGGATCATCTTTACACAGGACTACTCTAAGGACACAGTGGAAGTTCGCAAGGGGTTCCTGGAACTCCGCGCCAAACTCAAATCCAAGAGCATACCCTACTCCTTTGCAGGACCAGCCAAGTTCAAAGTCACATTAAATGGCCGCCCAAAGTTCTTCACAGATCCAAGGGATCTGGAAAACTACCTGCAAAATGACCCACCTCAGGAAATGGACCAGTCAAATGGCCCATCGAATAAAAGGAAGACCACGTGAATATCCCGAGAAAGTACAGGTCAATCGGAACTTTGTCCTTTCCAGGTCGCACCATTGTGTACTTGAAGTTTTGACATAGTTGCCAGCCCATTGGTCTCAATTTGATGCTAGTCCGCCCACTCACTGATACCAAGTGCATATCCTACTTTCCCACTATCAACTTATCGCTTCCATGCATATTGTCAATGCTATTAGATATGTGGTGATAGATGGTCTCCTTTGTTATACAACAGTATTGGTACTTCCTTGCACAATGACTAGCTGGTTCTACTCTCACTCACAGTCTCTAATGCGCGACGCAAATAAACGCTCCTAGATTGACATAATTGTTACTATATGTTACTGTGCACATTTACTGCCATTGCTAAGGGAAGCTCAATCCAGTATAACGGTATTGATAGTGTTAACACAACGTTTAGCTGGTTCTACTCTTCTTACAGTTTTCGATTGCATGTTGCAGACAGTCATTTCTGCTTTAATATTGTATATTATTGCGCACACACACTATCATTGCGCACATAAATTGCTGCAGTAAATAGTACCCGCTGCCACATTTAGGCTGGACATCTCAATCCACTTACGTTTTAACATGGGAACTACTGAACAACGTTTGTTAATGTTTAATAACTCCTGTTTTGCCTAGCTAGCTACTGTCGTCGTACTCCCTACGTACGTATTTGGGGGGGTGGGGGGAGGGGGGATTGGGAGGGTTTGCATGGGGAATTGGAAAAAGAGAGAGTTTTCTGCAGATAAAAATTGTCGGTACTTTAGAGCATTATACACCTCCTTGTGTTATTTTTTGTCCCTTTTTCTGTCCGTTTCCTACAGGTACAACACAAGCACGCTAATTCTGTCCCTAGCCATATCGCTAAATCTGTCCCCTTGTTATCGCATTGGCACACAGGCTCCCACGGAGATATTTGACTCAATATACTGCCCCCCGCCAGATCATCGTTTAGCGATAAACTTGCCCGTCAATGTCTAACACTAAGTCAATAACAGATGACCTCAATATAGTTTCGCTAAATGTTAAGGGTCTTAATCACCCTGTAAAGAGGAGGAAAGTGTTTGACTACATCGCCAAAACTAAGGGGGATATTATCCTCCTACAGGAAACTAAACTATCGGAAGAGGACACCCGATTCTTAAACATCCATTGGTCCTTCCATATACTGTCATCTCCTGCACTGCACAAAAAAGGGGGTCTAATTACCCTGATATCAAAGAAATCGAACATAACACTGGTATCACACACTCATGATGCGGAGGGGAGGGTATTGGTGGCCCATCTGGGCAGAGAAGAAGACCCCATACACGTAGTGAACATATACGGCCCCAACTCAGACGACCCCGGGTTCTGGGACTCCGTTTCCCGCTCGATGGAGCATATCCCTCAGGACGACCTTCTGATTGTGGGAGGCGATTTTAATCTTCCTCTAGACCCCTTACTAGACAGGCAATCCAAATGCGCTTTTCACCCTTCACGCTCACATGAGGCCTTCCTGCGTCTATGTGAACGGTACTGCCTTAGAGACTCATGGCGTCTCCAAAACCCTGATGGGAGAGACTTCACCTTTTACTCCATTCCCCATAACTCCTACTCGCGTATTGACTTTATCCTAATATCCTCCACGTTTGCACACCTAATCGAAGAAACTGACATCGCCCCTAAACTGATTTCCAATCATGCCTGTATTCACACCAAACTTGCAGGCTCCCGCTCAATCAGACCGCCCAGAAGATGGCGTTTCAATGATGAAACGCTAACCAACCCTGAAGACAAACTCCAGATTATTAAAGCCATCGAAGAATACTTACTCTTAAATAATGTCCCTGACACAGACCCAAACACCCTTTGGGACGCGCTCAAAGCCACGATCCGTGGAGTTATTATCAACATAAGAGCCAAAGCTAACAAAGCGATAAACAAAGAACTGGAGCAACTAGAGCAGGAGATCAGATCACTAGAATCCATACACAAAACCAACCCCCAAGACTCCAAACCCCTTGACCAGCTCATAAAAAAGAAGTACGAGTATAACTCCATCACAAGAGAGCAGGTGTGTGGATCAACCGCTTCAAAGCCTTGAAGCTGTGTGAGGGAAATAAAGCCGGGAAGCTACTGGCCTCCTATCTTAAACACAAGCAGAAACTAACAACCATATCCTCTATAAAAGATCCCGCAAATAATACACACACCAACCAGTCCAAGATTCTTGATACCTTTAAATCTTTTTACAAAGAATTATATAGGAACGATAAATCCCTGGACCTAAAGGCATGCATGGATTACCTAGAGGCCCTCGACCTCCCCAGACTCACGGAGATAGATAAATTACATCTAGGGTCCCCCATCAGTATCACAGAAATCTCGACAGCCATCAAAACACTCAAAAGCAACAAAGCCCCGGGTCCTGATGGCTTCTCTGCCTCCTTCTACAAAGCCTTTGACAGCCAACTTTCCCCGACACTCCAAACTGTGTTCAACTCTACCGCCTCTAGTGGGAGTATCTCTCCCTCGATGAGTGAAGCCACAATAATTGTTATACCCAAGGAAGGGAAAGATCCCCTCCAGACTAAAAACTACCGCCCCATTTCGCTAATAAATATTGACTGCAAGATCTATGCCAAGATCTTAGCAACTAGACTAAGCGCTGTGCTGCCCAAATTGATAAGCCCGTCACAAGTAGGTTTCTTGAAAAGTAGGATGTCGAATGACAACACCAGACTCCTATGCCATATACTTGAAAAAGCGAGAAACTGCAAAACGCCGATGGTTGCAATAACCCTCGATGCTGAGAAAGCATTCGACAAAGTCTCATGGCCCTTTCTTCAACAATGTATGGGCGCATTCAATCTGGGTAACTCTTTCATTAAAATGGTGATGGCCTTATACTCCTCCCCCTCTGCCCGTATAGCTATTAATGGGTCCCTCTCTGACCCGTTCCGCCTATTCCAAGGAACTAGACAGGGTTGCCCACTTTCACCGGCTCTATTCCTGCTGGCACTTGAACCACTACTCACCGACATCAAGAAAAATGAGGACATCACAAGT
This sequence comes from Lissotriton vulgaris, assembly GCF_964263255.1. Classification (NCBI taxonomy): domain Eukaryota; kingdom Metazoa; phylum Chordata; class Amphibia; order Caudata; family Salamandridae; genus Lissotriton; species Lissotriton vulgaris. The sequence goes on from NC_141685.1 coordinate 302,869,803, forward strand.
GTCGCCTTCGGAAACACTCAGGTAAAATTAGTGGCATATGCCGACGACATCTTAATAGCCACAGAAAATCCAACCGTATCAATTAAGGGTCTTATGTCCTCAATCAGCAAATACTCTGCATTGTCCGGCTATAAAATAAACAAGGACAAATCCGAAGTCAAACCACTTAATATATATACTACCAGAGAGGCCCTTGGAGATTCGGGACTAGCCTGGCAACCGGATGTCATAAAGTATTTAGGAATAGAATTCACTGACAACATATTAAGTACACTCAAACACAATGAATCGACCACACTAGCGAAAATTAAAAGAATCCTGGATGGCTGGTCGCCACGATTCATTACATGGTGGGGTCGGATAGAGACGATAAAAATGATGATCTCCCCTTTGGTCAATTACCTGGGTTCAATGCTTCCCCTAACACTCTCTAACGATTTCCACTCTAAACTAGATAAGGTGATTTCCTCCTTCCTCTGGCAGGGAAAAAAAGCCAGGATCAGCATGAAAAAGCTACGACTCGATAAATCCATGGGAGGTGTCAATCTGGCCGACTTTAGACTTTACCAGACCGCCTTCCTGACAAGACAAGGTGCGATTTGGCTCACACCACAGTCTGATTACACACCTGTGTGGTTGCACGTAGAAAAATCCCTAGTGGAAGGGCTTGACCCCTCCGCCCTCCTTACCATTAAAGTGCGTCCCAACATTGACTCTAGTATCATATTTAAAAACACTAAGAACTCCCTCCTCCATATAAGTAAATCTCTACCCCATCAATTTCACAATTCAAAATGGGAATCTCTCTGGCAGAATAACACTCTAACATACAGAGGAAAACCGCTATATAACCCTTCTTGGATCAGGAAGGGAAAACACTTCCCTCACCAACTTTATGAGGGCCCAACACCACTCACATTCAAAGACTTACAGGGAAGATTCCAACTCGAGAATGTTGACTTCTACTATTTTCTACAAGTTAAGGTCGCTCTAACCAAAGCAAACTTGGGCAACACATCCCCCTCACTCCCTGGCCTTTTATCCACCCTTAATAGACTTGGCCATCAGGTATCCAGAATGTACAAAATGATCAGACCACAGAAATCTAACCTGGTCTCTGCATTACAATCTTACTGGGAATCGTATTCTTCCACTCCCACTTCTGAAAGCGAGTGGGCCAGAATTTAGGAATCGACCACAAGACACAAAATTTGCCCGACTCTGTCCCAAACTAAATTCTGGCTCCTACACAAAGCATTTTGGACCCCTAGGAGACTTTTCCTGCACAACATCAAAGATAATGACTCCTGCTGGAACTGCTTGGAATCGGGAGGAGACCTTGAACACCTAATATTTAAATGCCCCCGGGTTGCCACATACTGGGACAGGATATTTGACTTTGTTAACACAGCCCTGCACATTTCTCTCCCGAGAGAATTTGCTACTCTAGTTATGGGTTCTTCCAAAGCTGTCACTTTAAATGAAAATGACAAAGCCCTACTTGATCTCCTACTGACAGCGGCGGTTAAAATCATAACGACCAACTGGAAAAACACAGCCAAAGCCTCCTTCCCCCATTGGCTCAACTGGGTTTCTAATCTCAGGGGTGCCGATACCATTGCCCTTGCTTCTAACCCCTGGCGAACACAACATAGGAAAATATGGGCCTCACTTGACGCTCACTTTGATCTCTTCAAACCCCCGTGAGACATCTAAACTCTGATTTCGCAATCAACTTCTCAATGTGTTAATTGATCAATGTGTTAATTGATGGACGTGTTATACCCTACTGTCTGTATGGCTGATCTAACTGCCTGCTGACATAAGCCTTCGTGTTGTACGGATATGATGCTTAATTGTCACTTTTCTTTCTTTATTTATTTACTTTCTCCCCCTCACATGTTATGTTACTTCATATTATGTTACTTCATCGATTTCTCGATTTATTACGTACTTGTACCACAGACTTTATCTGCTCTTATATGTACTGTTCATTTCATTACCAATCTCTCTCAATAAAAACTTTTGTGAACTAAGGGCCAAAGTGGGAGCGCACCGCCGGAAAGGTGCGAAACCATGTGTGCGCAGGCGTCTTCTGCGACGGCGCCCGTACCGTTCCTGCCCAAGCCAGGAGAGCCCCTCATGAAGTGAGAAGACTGGAGAGATTACATTGACAACTTTATTGAAGTACTAGAGGATGAAAACGAGAAGAAATTTACAAGTAAGAGGAAGAAACGAATACTGCTACACAACCTTGGTCCGGAGGGACTCAGAGTGTTCAAATACCTAGTACCTAAACAACGTGATGATACCGACGACGATGTCTATGCCCACGCAATTGAGGAATTAAATGAGCACTACAGGCCAGCAGTATGTGTCTCAATTGACCGATACAATTTTCAACAGAGAAAGTAGGAAGCTGGGGAATCGGTTGAAGAGTATGTAGCGGCATTAAGGAAACTAGCATCCACGTGCAGATACGCCGCATTCCAGGAAGAGTTCATAAAAGACCAAATAGTGATGCACACCACAAGTAAGGCCGTGCAGGATAAATGATGGGCAAGCGGGGATGCCACACTGAAGGAAGTCATGGCAATAGTTAAGAAAGCGGAGTTGGCACGACGATGCGCGGAGGCGGCGAAGAAAGAGACGTTGGCCAGACCTATGGTGAGTAGAATAGAAGAGGAGAAGGCCCGAAGAGACAGCAGGAACAAGGGAACCCCACAGAAAGGCCCGAACAGGTGGCGGGGAAATCCAGGCCCACCAGGAAAACAATCGGGAGGCGGAAAGAATGCCTGCTACCGATGTGGAAGCACGGCGCACGAGGCCTATGACAGGAAATGTCCAGCGTTTCGCGCCAAATGTATGTTCTGCGGGATTGTAGGGCATTACGAGAAGGTGTGCCGTAGGAAGTCAGCCAGGAGTGTGGTGAAATATGTCGACCAAGGACAAAATGACCCAGAGGAGAGCAACCACGAGGAATAGGACATGGTACTCTGCATTTATGACCAAGTGCTATGCGTGGATACCAAGAGATCGAGCAAGCCAGTGCTGGACATGACGATTGGTGGAGTGCAAATAAACATAGTGGCAGATACGGGTTCGCCCTACACGATAGTCCAGAGGGCGGTGTGGAACAAGACATTTAGACCACATTTGGGCTCAGAGTTAGAGAGGCTGGACATAAGGTCAGTCTCATACAATGGAGACCGCATACCCATGGTGGGGTACAGACTATTAAAATTCGAATTTAAAGGACGCAGCGCGAACTGCAAGCTGTACATTTCGGAAAAAGGACCATCGGTACTGGGGTGGATGGACCAGGGTGACCTGGGCATCAAACTGGACCCGGGAGGAGAGGTTCAGGTTTTGCTCACCGAACCAGAACGATTGCCGGACCTAGACAGATGGAAAAGGGAATACCCTAAGGTGTTCGGAGGCAAGGTGGGAAAACTAGAGAAGTTTGCGCACAAGATTGTACTCAAAGCAGGAGCGGAACCAGTGTCCCACAGGGTGAGGAATGTGCCCCGCGCTGTGAGAGACGCTGTGCAGGTAGAACTGCAGGAGTTGGAGAAAAATGGCAAAATCGAACCAATCACGTGTGCCGAATGGCTGGCACCACTAGTGGTGGTGATCAAACCCAGTGGGAAGGTCAGGCTATGCTTAGACCTGCGTGAGTTAAACAAGAACATCGTAGTGGAGAAGTTCCCCTTGCCACGGATTGAAGAGATGTTGGCCAAAACAAGAGGGATCAAGTGGTACTCCACCATTGACCTAACATCAGCATACCACCAGATCGCGTTGCACCCGCAGAGTAGGAGGCTAACGTCATTCATCACCCCCTTCGGATGCTACCAGTTCCGCCGTATGTCGTTTGGGCTGGCGTCAGCGGTATTTCAAAAACTGATGCACCAATTGTTTAAGAACGTGGACGGCATCCAGTACTTTCAGGATGATATCCTAGTGATGGGACGAGACAAGATAGACCACGACGCGAAACTTGCTAAAATGCTGAGGGTGCTGGAGGAAAAAGGCCTAACTGCAGAGTGGGAGAAGTGCCGCCTAGGTATGGAGTCAGTGACCTACTTGGGACACGAAATTGGGGTGCAAGGAATCCCGCCCAAGACTGAGAACGTGAAAGCGATTTGCAACGCGCCACCCCCCACCAGCAAGGAGGACGTCAGGTCCTTTTTAGGCATGGCAGAATATTATAGTAAATTTGTTCAATATTTCGCAACAAAAACTCACCACATGAGACAAGTAACGAGAGAAAAATCGATCTTCAATTGGACGGAAGAGGCACAAACGGAGTCTGAAAGCATAAAGATGGATGTAGTAAGCGCCGTACCCCCGCAAGGTTACGACCCCCAAGGGAGAACAGTGCTCACGACAGATGCCAGTGACAAGGGACTAGGTGCCGTGTTGATGCACGACAGAGGACAAGGAGTAGTCGAGACATTGAGCTTTGCATCTCGCACACTGAGTGACACGGAGAAAAAGTTCAGCGTCATAGAAAAGGAGATGTTGGCTGTGGTGTGGGCAATGACAAGGTTCCGACTGATCACAAACCGTTGGTGAAAGTACTCACCTCAAGTGGGCATGCCAGTGCCACTCCCAGAATTTCAAAGATGACTCTGAAACTTTTGGAATACAGATACGACGTGGAGTATATCCCGGGCAGTCGGAATAAAGTGGCAGACTACTTGAGCAGGGTGGCAGCCATGGAGACAGAAGAAGAAGACACGGAAGCTGGAGAGGAAATGGTAGCCTTGATTGATGACCAGGAGAGGGTCATTAGCAACCAAGAGTGGGATGAAGCCTATAAGGAAGATCAGGACATACAGGAGGTGAAGGAGTGCATAGTGAATGGTTGGCCAGAAAAGAAACACCTTAGCGAGAATCTACGGAAGTATTATGAGGTCAGGGAGGAACTGTCAGTGGATGATAAGGGAGTGTTCGTATACAGGGGAGACAAGGTCATTCCCCCAGCAGGAATTGTTCCGAGATTACTAGCGATACTCCACGAAGGACATCTGGGGATCGAGAAAACGAAACTACGGACCAAACAGGGATACTGGTGGCCAGGCATGGACTTGCAAGCTGAACGATACGTCAGGGAATGCATCCAGTGCCAAGGAGCGGACAAAATGCTTAAGCCTTTAAGACCTGCGCTGGGAAAATTTGACTCCCTGAAGAACCCGTGGGAAGAGCTGTCTATTGATATCTTGGGCCCGATCTTAGATGGACGAGGAACCCAGAAATATGTGTGCGTCCTCATAGACAGGTACTCCAAGTGGCCAGAAGTGAAGGTGGAAGAAGTAATGGACACAGAGACAATTCTAAGGTTTCTGAATGATACGTTCGTGAGAAAAGGCATTTCCAAATCCATACTGAGCGACAATGGGCCTCAGTTCACCTCAGAAAAATGGACAAAATTCATGGAGAGAAATGGCATCCTATCCAAACACACCTCCATATATCACCCGGCTGGGAATGGTTTAGTCGAGCGCTATACCGAGTGGTGATGGGATCGGTACAGGCTGCTATAATGAGTGACAAGAATTGGGAGAAAGAAATATGGCAAATGATCTGGGCATACCAAATCACCCCCACTGGAACAGGGTATAGCCCCTTCCAAATTCTGAGGGGCTGTGATCCTTTCACGAAGGACAACCGAGTGTAGAAGGAGAAAACAGTGACCAGCAAATGGTCCCCAGCAGTGGTTCAGGCAAACTTGGAGAGAGCACAAGCTGTCTACGCCAAGTACTATAACTTACGAAGGAATGTGAGAGACACTGGATAAGAGGAAGGTGAATGGGTGAGAGTCAAGTTGGAGGTAATGCAAAGGAAAGGGGACAGCAAATATAGTAGACCCCTTCAGGTCAAGGAGGTGTATGATAGAGCTGCCCTATTAAGCGATGGCAATGTATGGTCGCAAGACCGCATGGCAAGATGCAATAAAATATTACAGTGGAACTCTGGTGAGCAGGAGCAGGAAGGGGCAGTGGAGTCCTATGAAGGAAATGAACTCTCCAACTTGGAGGTGGACACGGAAGATGGAGACTCGAGCGAGGAGCAGGGCAGCAGAGGTACCCCCAGAATAGAGATGGAGAAGAGTGCAAGGAGGTCGATGGGGAGCCCAGCTGAACCGAGCCAGCAAGAAGGTATTGGAGAGACTCAGGAGAGAGAAGCTACAGCCACCCCTTTAAGACATACCCGAGGGGGGAGAGTGGTGGTGAGACCATCCAGGTTCCAGGACTATAATATGAGCGATGGACTATAAAGTTTCATGTTTGTTTCAGTGGTGGAAAAAAGGGGAGATATGTAATGTCAGCGCTCTAGCTGACCCACGTTGCGTGATGACGCAACGCGCCCCCCGCCATTTTGAGGATGCGCATGCATCCCAGTTGGTAGAAGCGCGAGTGCCGGAGCCGGGAGTGAATCGGCCCGGCGCTCTCTGATTCCCACATTAGTTAAATAAATCCCTGCATCTACAAAGCTGTGTCCTGTCGTCATTACAGAGAGGGCATACATTACAAAATGTTGTTTGCTTCATCTTGGACAACTTTTCCTTTAGAGCCTTCCCAGAGAAAACGCGGTAAACCTAACCGGTCCGTAAATGTGCACTATTGTCCCGACGGATCCGGTGTAGTTCGGACATTTCTGAATCTGATCAAGCCGAGAGGTTAGCGCGAGAGAAGGAGGAGGAGGGGGGAACAAAAAAGGAGCTGCTCTGTTCCCTCTCTCTTATCAGCCTCTCCTTGGATTGCGCTGGGCCGCGCTGCTCGTAATCGGCATAGAGCTGTTTATGACACCTGAGGCTTCTGGCAGGTCAAAGGTAAACAGGACATTAGCGTCATGGGAAGGGGGGGCAGTGGGGGCCGGTCGGTTAGAGGCGGAATCACACATTTTTTTCATCTGGAACTGTGGTAGGACTGCACATATGCGGTGTAATGGTGTGCGCTATTACAGTCTGCGATGTATTCTTCTTGGCAATAGCAAACACCGCATTGGCATTGAAACGCCGTGCATTGTTAAAAATGCCGGTGTGAATGTCTTTGCGTTTTTTTGAATGCATGGTAAAAGCACGCTCTGAAATCATTTGCGATGTGTGATCATACATTCGCAAGAAAGGGAAGGACTTCCTTCCTGCTCAATGGACATCAATACAACCAATCCTGGAGCTGCTCTAATGCTGAGAGCAGCTCCATGATTGGTGGGAGCAGGCTAACCCAGCGCTCATTATGAGGCATGGGGCCAGTGCCAGCAATCCCCTGGATGTTTCAAAGCCAGGGTATTGCTGGGTTCACAGTGTGCATGTCAGACTGCCCGTAGCCAAAGAGCCAGCCAACACGACATGGGCACTGCAAGGGCAGCTGTAATCCTGCAATTGCAGGATTCAGCCCCACCACCCTGCCCTCGCACTGCGCCGATTAAGTAAAAGGGCATTGACATGCCATTTTACTTATTTGTGTGTGCCTGCTGCGTTCGTAGCAGGCGGACGACACTTCTCCACTCAAAAGGACGAGCCGCCCCTGTAAACAGTGCACACCTGCCTCTATGCCCTGCTGCAAGGCTGTGTGTCACCTCAGCAGCCTGTTGATATGCCAATGCAGGGGATGGCACAGGCAGCAGGCCAGTCTTGTAGATATGGCCCTGCTCTCTGTTTTCCCTATGCACAACACAGCGCAGTACGTTTGGATGCTGTGAAGTTTTGCATGAAATTTTGCTAAAACTGGGCCTTGGTTTTTATGAGCTTTCAGCTTTCACATTAATTAGTAACAGAGTGGACCTGTGGACTGCTGCAGGGGGTTGAGCTGTGTGCCCACAAAGATCTATCACTGAGCTTGAGTTTTTTAAAAGATTGATTTTGGGTTAGATGGGTGGTGGTTGGTCTTATGTTCCTGGTTGGGATGTAATGTGCAGACAGATTTTGAAGGCTGCTTGGACTTTTGATTCTGTGAGCTTTGTACTTAATCCTGAGTTTACAATTGTATTCTATATTTAAGAGGTAGCCAATGTTAAAGCCGTCTACGCCAGCGTGTTCTAATGTTGCCTGTGTAAGTGCGGACACCTTGGAGCTGCCTGGTTCTGCACGTTTCTGAAAACTGCCATTACGTTTGTATTTACAAAGCCAAAATAGATCACATTAGAGATGAGCAGATGTGTCATCACAAAGGCACATTCCAGATCTATTTCATGATCAGTCTGGGAGAGAAGGAAGGTTTTCCACAAGACTAGAAGTTGAAAATGTACACTATTGAATGCTGCATTCCATGCTTAGCCCTTGTGGGGCTAAGCATGGACTTCAATGGGAAATTATTCTGCATTTCTCACTTGCTGGGAGGGTGATGTGGACAAACCTAATATCACATGTCATTTGAAGGGTAACCATTTGAGAGCACCCTTGTGTTTCAAGAATAAGCCCTATCAGCAGCAGGGAAGAATCATCGGAGAAGACGAACTTTCAATGACAGCAGGAAAACAAGAGATTGAGCAGGATTTATCAATGAGAGTGGGCAACCACTTTAATATAAGCCCAATCAATGAGAGCAGAGTACCACCTCAGAGCAGATGCTATCAATGAGAGATCCACCAGAGAGCAAGGCCCATCAATTAGAACAATAAACTACAAGAAGCACAACACACCAGTGAGATTAATGTTCTGACAAGTAACCATCAGTGGGGGTGTGAAATTACCAGAGAGAAGAGCCTGTCAAAGACAGGAGGCCACCACTTGAATGTGCTATGCAAACAAATGATGGACGGAATGCTGAGTAAATCATACATTCAACCCAGTCAAGAGATCTGGGTTAAATCCATCGTTCTTTTGCTCACCATTCCACCCCAGTTTAGACCCAGCCATATGCAAATGAGTCTTTACCCTGTGCCTCATGGGAACAGACCAACCCGAACTGCCAAGTCAGGTCCTCTTTGGACCAGAAACAAGCATCCAAGGACTGGTTTCTGGGTATTACCCTTCATCCGCCACGGCAGCTTGAATCCAGTGGCACAGTGAGCAAGGGATCCACGTCTGGGCATGCAAATCTATTTGTTTGCTGTAACACCACTTGAAGGTAGGCACTATTAGTTGGAGCAGGCCTCAACGAGAGAGGAGGACCATCAATGATGTTAAGAAACCACTGAAGAGCAAGAGCATTAATTTGAAGGAGAAATGACCTGACAGCAGGTCTGATCAATGAAAGCAAGATGGGTTACACCTGGTGTCAGATTAAAAGAACAGCCCAGGACAGAGGTGACTGGAGAGTCATAGTTGATTGCCTATACCAGGAGGGGCTTTAGGCATAAGTAAGTAACAATTTCAGATCAGAATATGAGGATGAGAGTAAGGAATGACCAGGGAGCAGGGGCTATCAAAAGGAGCAGGCAACCACCAAAGAACGGCACCTACCAAGAACAAGCAAACACCAGTGCAGAGTGAGTAATTAATAAGAGAAAAAGCACAGCAATGACACAGAGACACTGTTTAACCTAATTAGAGAGGCGGGGTAAGGCATATGAATGAGGGCAAACCACTATGTAACCAAAAAAAAAGACCTTCAGAAGAGAGTGAAAATAGTGTTGTGCAGGACCTGTTTATAAGAATAACTAGCTTACCTGTCGCGCGTTGCTGCGATCTCAGAAGAAAGGAAATTTAAGGAAACTTGTTATGATAACATTCAATTTACATTGTGCCATTTTTATGGAAACTGATTCATTTTAATATGTTAAACATTTTAAAGTGTTGTTTTAATTCTGTTTATTTATTCGAGTGCTTGTGGATATGCAATATTTTTTGTTTTTCCGTCGGGTGCGTACACGAATAAATCAGAAGGTTTTCCGACGCGTGAGCTGGCCACATACAGTTGTTCATGTGAGACGCACGGATTCTCCAAATGTAGTCCACACACTTGCAGCGATTGTCCCTGTGCTTTGTTGATGGTCTTTGCAAAAGCGAGTCGCACCGTAAACTGTAAACGTTCAGTATTGGAAAGATTATGAGGGCCCTAGGGGGCCGGGGGGCCGGGGGGCCGATATTTAACACATTTTTTTTTTTTGGGTCAGAAACCTTCGCAGGAGTGTACTCAACAACTTCCCAAAGTTGCATGCCGATCGGATGAATGGTGTAGTAATGCATAAAGGACAAACAGACATACTTTCGTTTTTATATATATATAGATTAAAAACAAGAGCAAAGTTCGGTTCTAAAAATGAGCATCCAATGAATGGTAAGTATAAATATTGAGAAGCAGCATCAGAAAGAGTGCAGGTTCAATTAATAAATGTGTGCGACCAGCAGTAGTGGCGAATATGAGCAAAGGGCTTCCAGAGGGCGGAACTGATGACCTAGACTGAGCAGTCTCCAGATAACATGTCCTATCCAAGAGTCTGAGTCACAGTGAGAGGCCAGGCCCTAATAATTTGTGAATGTCAACCTTAAGGACTCACGGGCATATTACCAACAACTAGCGATATTTATCGCTAAATGGGCTTAGCGAGTATTTTTTTAACGCCAAGCATCACCGGATATTATCGCAGAGATAACGTGCTATTAGCAACGTTTATCTCTAAAGCGATAAAATATCTGGCGTTAGCGACGAAATGCGTTAATATCGCTGGTAATCCAGCGATATTCACGCATTATCGCTAATGGGAACTTAGCCATAATATCCAACTCCCATTGGAGATAATGGCTAAGAACTGGTCTGAGCAGGCGTTAGTTTTTGGAGATATTCGCGCTTGGCGCAAATATTTCCATCGCTACGCCTGCCTTGCTCATAGGCGATAGTGACGTTAGAGACTGCTTTCAATCGCTAACAGGTTGGGAACGCCCACTTTCAATGTCATTAGCGATAAATATTGCTGACATGCAAAGCGGGCCCCAAACCGCTCACTATCACCTACAAGCTGTCGCTAACTGCTGTTAGCGACAGCTTGCTAATAGGGCGATAGAATTATCGCAGCTTAGCGGCCGAAAACGACCGCTAAAGCGGCGATAATCACATATCACCCGCCTTGGTAATATGCCCCTCAGTGGGGTCGAGCAGCCGCCAGCAACCAGGATCTATTCATTACAGCAAGCAACCACTACTGCCGAGTGAGCATGAAAAAGGAGAGCTCAGTCTGCACCTGAGCTAAAGAGCACAGGAATGTGAATAGGAAATGGAGATAGGAGTTTTCCCTAAGAAAAATTTGTCTCCATGTGTCAAAGTGTAGAGTTTAATGACATTATCTCGTGTATTCAGACACAGAGCAAGATAAAAAGAACAGGGGCGATAACCACTGCACCATTGATTTTACAGAACCTTTTAGCCATAAGATTTCTTGAAGCATATTAGGAAAGTTGTCTTTGATGCCAGCAGACAGTAAGAGAAATCTATTTACCGCTTATCATATTACTGAATAATAAAACACAAGTGGACACAAGGTGGGTTCCATCTGAGTAGATTCAAGCGTCAGGCTCTCCCTTACTGTGAATGTAGTAAGGAAGGCATTTAAGGGAGACAATGGGAAAGTCTGAAGACCTTTCAACGCAGCCACATTTAAGAGTGATTACCTCGACGTCTGATACCTCCAAAATCAGGCTCGATGAACGCACAGCACCAGCTTTAGAATGCACTCATATACTGAGTAATCTATAAGTGGCTGGTCTAGTGTTTCAATGAGTGATACCAGGACATGCTGAAGGGGGTATTAAGGACATGTCAAACCTATCTCTGACATCACACTGAGGCTTTCGCTGCAAAAAGAGTACCAGTCTCAAGGCGTTCCCTTGAGGTCCTCTCATGAGGAGCCAGGATATATGCATCTCATTCCATTACTTTTTGTCCCTTTCTGGATTATTTTACTTCACTTTCATTGTATCTTTCTGGTTTTTCTTTTCATTAATCAATCCCCGCCCCCCATTCACTGTGTCTTATTCTCTTTCTTTGCCTTTTCCATCCCATTGTCTTTTTTTCTCCATTGTTTCACTTTTTGCTTGTATTTAATCTCTTCCTTCCACCAAGAGAGAGAGAGAGTGTGTGTCTGTACACACACGTACTTCTGCCGGAATATTTTGTCTGTTGTCTCTGTCAGCCTCTAGGATCCATTTAGAGGTGGGACTGATACATTAATATAACTGCTGCTGTGGTCCTAACATTAAAAATCTCACAATAACATAAGGGTGTGTACTCTCGAAAAGCATCATATAAACTGACTAGTTCCTGCCTCGACTGCAGGTGCGATGTGCTCAGCTAGGTGAATTCCGTACTTGGCATTGCACATGAACATGATTTTAAGGAAGCAGCCGCAGGGTCACCAAACTGTGGGGCTTATTTACAAGGCCCTTGCGCCGCCGGTGCTCCAATTTTAACGAGGGAAAAAGGAGGGTACCGACGGCGCAAGGGGCTTGTAAAAACGCGCCTGAATTTGATATGGTTGATATTTTTCTTTGAAAAAAATATACCTTCTGTTTGTTTACTTTGAGCTCTTCTGGAACAGCTGGGAGGTGTAAACAAATGTGTTTCAAAATTGTCACAATTCTTTTGTAACATTGCAATTCTCCCTTTGTTCTAATAATCATTCTGAAACGATTTTGACAGGTCTCCAATAATTTTCAACTGATTTCTTTGTGTGTTTTCTCTTTTAGATTTATGTATCAAAAGCAGAATAAATATTCTTTCTCACATTTTTCAAATATTTAAAAAATACATGGCTACCATACAATACTATACTATACTACACTATAGTATGGTATAATAGTAGTATAATACTATAATACTATAAAAGCAGGATGGAAGAACACAGCTGGCGTGGTCGAGACGCCATTCGTTACAGAGAGACACGAGCTCTGTTTTTGTTAAACACGCGCGGATCATGTACGGCTTTAATCACAGAGGTGTCATGTATTCTACCTGGAGGAGGAGAGCGGTCTGAGAGGTCGGACAGCGCTGCAGTCGCCATTTAATGACTAACGAGGAAGGTGCCGGTGACAAATGAGGCTGTGTTTGGCCAGGCAGAGGGAACGCTGCCGTGCCTCCATTCACCTGTTAGCGCGTAAATGATCTTTATTGAGACCAACCTCTGAAGCCAATTGGTATTCATCTGCCTTCATGAATTATGCAGGGCGGTAATTGCCGAGCGCGCGCTGCCCTTTCGCGCTCAAATCTTCGTCGCCACGAGGTTGTATATTCCAGGGGCTGGGGCTGTCAGTGCCCCAGCTCCAATCCAACACAGACGGGATGGGCGGGAGAGGGCGGAACCCCCGTGGGATGGAGGAAGATAGATCATCATGGAAAGAGACAATGGGATTGTCTTGAGGTTGGATACGTGTTGGTCTTTTTTTTTCACTGCATCAGCAAATTCCTTTGTTTCCACACTGTAACCCTGACTGCTGAAGCCCTACCCTGTAGCCCTGAGTGAGACTGGTGTTCCCAGGGCTTTAAGTAGGATGATGAAACTGGGGGTCTCTTAAAGGGGCGTGGCCAGTTTAATTAGGGGCGTGGCTTTAACACATGTACGCTAACAATCTGTGTTTAGCATAGTGTGCCGCCCGACTTGTATTTTGCTGTTTCTGTCATTGCATCCAGATATGTGAGACAACAAGTAACATCATACCTACAACAAGTCAGGACTATTGGTTTTTTCAATGGTTATTAGTTGCATAAGATAAATACGCTACAACTGTGACTTTTTACTTATAATATTTAAAAAAACTTCCAATTAAAGCCCTGGAAACCCTACCACAATGTTGCTGCTCTTGCGTTTCAGAAAGAGAAGGTAAATCCAGAAAGAAAATGACTCTTTAAAGGATTTCCCTTCCCCCACAACGCTCACCTGGCATGACGTCATGCCGTAACTTCTCCACTAGTGAGAAGTAAGCAGTGTGAGCAGCGCACATCAATGTGCTCGCTGTCTCGAAATGGGTCTCTATAAATGGGCTGTTTCGCGCCCTGGCACTTTTTCCGAACTGCAGTGACAGCAAATTGCTGTCACTGCAGTCCGAGAAAAAAACGGACCTCCTGTGCCAGTACTCAAAACAGAGCCCGATAGAGACCCGTTTCGAGGCCCCCTTTAAAAAACTGCCGGTGCTCAGACCCCTTGAGACCCGGACCACTTAAAGCCCTGGGTGTTCCCAGACGTGCATCTTGTGCTCACTTTGCCACTGGAACCAAGCTGCACTGGACTGAGAAGCCCCAACTCGGGTGAAACTGGACATGGGTTGCTTGGGTTCTGGTTCAGAGGGGACCTTGCTTGACAGTTCGGACTGGACTGTTCTAATGGAGCAGGTTCAAGGCTAATTTGCATATGACTGGGTTTAATCTGAGGTGGCATTGTGGGCAAAAAAATTATAGACTGGGATGTGGTCCAGAGTAATTACCAGTGGCTGCGATAAATTCAAGCATCCCATCCATCACTTTTTGTTTACTTTGGTACAGACAGCAGCATCAGCGCTTAGAGAGCCATGTCCAAATGGCTAATGACGCACTTAGCATCCTGGATAATACCAATCAACGCATCTTTGTCTTTCTTAATTAACTGTGATAAAGAGAAAAGATATAAATATATATTTTGCTAAATCTTTATTTGTTCACGTATAAAAAATAAACTGGAATCATCTGACGATTCAACTGATTCTTGCAACACAATCTAACTTCTTTTTGATTTTTTTCTTTTGAACTAGAGATTCTAAGGGGCAGATTTACAATAACTGGCGCATCCCTGCAAAACAGCAGAGATGCGCCAGTTATTGTGCGCCACTGCTCCGCCACCATGGATGCGCCGCATTTAAAATGCGGCGCACTATGAGGCAAAAACAGCACAGATGCGTGACGCATCTCTGCCGTAAAGGCGGAGCATTGCTGGATTTGCGTTGCAAGCGCGATGCAGCTCCAGCAATGCTCTGTGTATCCTTACAATGCTGCGTCAATCCTTACGCCTGCTACAAGCAGGTGCAGGGTTTTGACGCAGCATGGACTCAAAAGTGACTGAGTGAAATCTGGAAGATTTCACTCATCCACTTTTGGAAGGCGTTCCTGCGCCGGAACGCCCCCCTCCCACATCCACCTGCGCAGGAACGCCTACTTCTGGCGCAGGGCTTTACAATGTGACGCATCTCCCAGATTCGTCACGTTGTAAATACCCCGCAGCATCGGGCATCTTTTGCGCCGCCGCTGCGTCACAAAAGTGACGCAATGGCAGCGTAAAAGAGGCGCAAGGGGTTTGTAAATCTGCCCTTAGGTTTTCATATGAAAGAGCAACACACCAAGATTTGTGGGAAGGGTGATGTGTGACCATGTATTATTAGAAATAAAGTCACCTCAGAATTCCATGACCTTGTCAAAGAACTCAGCCTCTGTGTGGCCATGGAACTCGTCAGTGGCTTGCAATATTCTTATAATGTACAGTAATAGATACACCAAATATATTCTGCATTTAAATAGAAACTTTGGAAATCCTAGTAAATAATAATGACATCTATGTACCTCAAGAATCAGATGGGATGGTAGGCTGCCTTAAGGAATGGGATCGAAAGTGGGCCAAATGGAATGTATTGAGAGGTGATCTATGTGTTTCCCAAGTGGAGGAACTGCGGAGGGCAACAGTGGGCAATGATCTTGACTCGGGCTAGGGTTGTAAGGATAATGTGCTCAATTTGTAATGCTGCATTTAATCATTAATGTACTACTGTCATATTTAAATCTTATATGGCCTCGCAATTCACCTCACTGTGCTGTCACAAATGTTTAATAAAAAGAATATATATATAAAAAATAGAATCAGATGGTAGCTCAATCTTACTGTATTATTGTGGTTGGTCACTGACTTCCTGGATATCTTTCCAACTCAGAGGTTTTCCTGACAAATGTTCCTCCTCCTTATGGGTTTCCAGATTGGGGCCTAAATCACTGGGTTGGTGTTGGACCCTGTCTGTGGTGCTCAGAAACCTCTGCGCTTGCACTGACACAGCCATCTCCTTGACTGCACACAATTGTGCGGTATCAAAGGCTTCTTTTATGCATTTCAGTGATCATAAACACATTGTGCTTTTCTTAATTTTTACACAAAAGGTCACAACGATAAGTGCCTTTGTACACTCCCATCTGGATTCAGACTATTCCATCAAATGATGACTTCTAGTGAAAGGCGTAATAATGTCACAGCCGATCCAGAATTTGTCTGCAAGATTCTTATTGGGTGTGAAAAACGTTGATTGGAATGCTGGCAAACTGGGAGAGCTGCCCTTGCTTCCACTACAGAAAAAGTTAGCCTTCAAAACTGTGTATATAATGCACCACGTTTACCACCCAGGATGCGCTTTCTTCTTGGCAGGAATGTTCCATATTTACAAGTCAGTGGCAAACCTACATTCACTCCCCATCTTTTTGTTTTACTCTAATTCAACTCATGTGTGACTGATGAGGAATAAGAACTTTCTCATTCGCAGCCCCTATGGACCTCCTTCCTTCCTTTTGTAGCTGAGACCAGACCTGTCTCACCTTCTGCAGGAGTTTGAAGACTTTGCTGTTCTAAGTTCTGCAGACTTTTAGTTTTGTTCCATAATGTGCATACTTACGGCTCTTTACAGCACCAAGGTGAGCACGGAGCATGGAATGGAAGAGAATAATTGACTTATATGTTCAGATGCCTCACGTGATGCCTTGCAGCAACCAACCATGGAAGCCTTGGTTACATTGAAACTCATCCCCAGTAAAAGGTTTTTCTAACTACTAGCAAAGTTTAGCAACCCGAGAAGCACGCATGATTTGCAAAATGCATCTGGATCCGCAGCATTCACTACAGGCGGCAATACCCTTGGGTTTTACATTGACAACCACCTTTCCTTGAAGCCCATCTTCACCAAAAACAGCCCACTGCTGAGGGAAGCACAGCCCCTTTCCCAGAAAATATTTACCACCAGAGTGCAGAAGCGCCTCTCCTCACACCTCAGTGGATATATCTAAGAGCCCATAGGGGTGGACAGCTCTGGAAGGCTGTTCATGGTTAAGCCCCCCCCCCCCCCCCCCCCCCTGGATGCGGTGCCAATGGCTTCTCTGGGTTTCCCCTGTGGAGGATTTTGTAGTGTAGAGCAAATTATATATGCTCATCTATCGTATAAAATGGGAATGCTCACTATATGCAAATTAATGAACTATTGCGTGACTCCCTCGGTGGAAGGCCTGTTTGAATGAATTGCAAATATTTTAACACATACAAGTATCATATTATCTTTAAAGGTGCATTAATTAACGTCACTCTAAGTGAAACTATTTTATCATTGGTAGATTATGTCCTATTTAAATATTATAATATACATCTATTTGTCAAAATGAGTAATGTTGCGCACAATATTAATTCATGGCGCTAGCACTATAGAAATAACACCAAAATGTATCCACAGTGCACAAATGTAGCTTTATTTCCTAAATAATCTAATAACTCTTGGCATTAAAAACACAAGTTACAGTGGTGCATAATTATTATTATTCCTTCATGTGCAAAAATGTCATCTCAATTACATGGATTAAGCCATAGAAAGCTATGTAGGGAAGAAATGCCTTGGGACTGAATGCTGCCTGGAGTGTTATTACCCTCACATTCTACTCCCTGGACTCATCCCTTTAAGTAAAGGAGATAACGCAGTCAGTCATACATTATTCAAAAGCCCGGTTGAGGCTTATCTGTCATTGACGTTTCAACACTTCTTCTAATTAGGTGTCTCCATCAGCAGAGCAATCATTATTTTTTATTTGCCACTGTGAATATGATATGGGTGCCAATATAATCAAAATTACAATAGATTTATATTAACATTTAGACAGTTTAAAAGGCACTCAAACCACATTCAACCCGGTGTTACAAAGAAATAAGGTTACCTGAACAAACCTTAACCCTGCTACCCTCCTCAAACATATTTATTCCTTTTTTTAGACGTATAATTGTACAATAATTAAAATTGAATACTACCATTTTACAGTGTGGGGCAAAATTGTCTTCATAACATTGTACACGCCCTTGAAGAATTCAAGCATTCAATATTCAGCACTCTTCAAACTTCCATTTCACTGCACACGAAATGGGAGTTCTCAGTGACCCAGGCTCAGCCATTCATTGTATTAAAGGGACATAACTGGCTTTATTTTAGTGACAACCCCCTATTAGCTGGTGCAAGATCATTAACAGCTCACTGAGCTCTGGAATCGTACCAGACTGCCTCAAAGTAGGACAAGTCACACCACTACTGGAAAAACCAGGGCTAGACACTGAGGATATGAACAACTTTAGACCTGTATCCAACTTACCCCTTCTGTCCAAAATCCTGGAAAGATGTGTACTCCCTCAGCTGACCCAACACCTGGATAGTATCAATCTCCTAGGGCCCAATTCACAGAATGAACTTAAGACTCAATCCTAAACTTACTACTATTTTGGTATTCACAGAATGCACTTACTACTTTTGGCATTCACAGAATGCACTTACTACTTTTGGTATTCACAGAATGATCTTACTACTTTTGGTATTCACAGAAGTTAGGATTTTGTCTTAAGCCAAACTTAAGACAGACGTAAGACAAACTTAAGACATACTTAAGACAAAATCCTAACTTAAGTCTGTCTTAAGTCTGTCTTAAGTTTGTCTTAAGTCTGTCTTAAGTTTGTCTTAAGACAAACTTAAGACAAAATCCTAACTTCTGTGAATACCAAAAGTAGTAAGTTCATTCTGTGAATACCAAAAGTAGTAAGTGCATTCTGTAAATGCCAAAAGTAGTAAGTGCATTCTGTGAATACCAAAATAGTAGTACGTTTAGGAATGAGTCTTAAGTTCATTCTGTGAATCGGGCCCATAGATCCCCATCAATCGGGCTTCAGAAAAGGCTGCAGCACCGAAATAGCAATCCTCAATGTCTTAGACGATCTACACAAGTCACTGGACTCAGATCAATGCTGCCTTCTCATTCTCCTAGACTTATCGGCCATATTCGATACAGTCGATCACTCTCTGCTCCTCAAGGTCCTCCAAGAAAGGGATGGTCTTGAAGAGACGGTCCTCCACTGGTCTCTTCCTTTCTTCACATTGGCTCACAAAGAATAACAATTAAAAACTTTGAGTCCGACCTCCAACCAGTCAATAGAGGTGTCCCACAAGGGTCAGTGCTCTCCCCTCAGCTATTCAACATTTACATGGAACCCCTTACCACACTACTCAGAAATTCTAACATCCCTTTCCACTTATATACGGATGATACACAGCTATATCTGGAAACCACCTCCATTGACGAAATCCGGAGATAAAATGTCACACTCAAAGAGGTTCAACAATGGCTCACAATCAACCTCCTAAAGCTCAATCAAGAGAAAACAGGAGTACTTCTCATATCCAACAGGGACGAAACCCCCCAAATTGAAGAATGGCACAAAGCCATTGACGCCCTCAATAGTACCCTCACCCGGGCGGACTCAGTAAAATCTCTAGGTATTACCCTAGACCCGCAACTGGACTTGAAAAAACACATTACAAGATCCGCCAAAAGTGTTTTTCTCAACCTGAAACTACTGTACAAAATAAAACCCTTCATTCCCCCTAAGGATCTGCAACAAGCCACTCCAGCACTGGTGCTCTCCAGAATTGACTATGGGATCGCAGCCCTGACCGGAACAGCAAAATCTCACCTAGCTCGCTTAAAAACAACCTTCAATGCTGCAGCAAGAATGGTCACAGGAACTAAGAAATTCGACCACATCTCTCCTGCACTCAGGGAACTTAAATGGCTCCCAATTGAATTGCGAGCCAGCTTTAGAACAGCCTGCCTCACGCACAAAGCCCTGCACACAGGCAAACCGGAATACTTAGCTGCCAAACTCAAAAGGGCCGGCCAGTCCAGGAACCACAGGAGCTCCAACACTCTACTAATCATCCCACTGAAAACGCTTAAGCAAAAAACCACAGTTAAACCTTTCTCTGGAAACGCCCCAAAAATCTGGAACTCCATCCCCCAGATTAGAACGATCCCCTCATTCCCTAAATTCAAGAACCTGCTCCAAGTCCTCTTACTAGACCGTTCTCGAGCAAAACGATAAGAGCCAAGGAAGCCCCTTAGATGGCTCTCCATCTTACTGTAATCTTCTGACGGTGGTCACTGACTCCCACTCTGAAAACCTCATGGTTTCCCGTCCTGGTTGAACAACGAATCCTTTTGGTCGCTCGTCTTGACTGAGTCACACCCTACCCGCTACTTGCTCGCTAGCTCCTGTGTCTGATCTATACCCGGCTCGATCCTGCATGCTCTATCATAATATCTGTATTGTATATTTGCACATAACTGTACATGCTGTGAAGCGCTCTGATACCCTCGGGTCCAGCTTGCTCTATTTAAAACTCTTAAATAAATAAATATAAAAAATCTAGACTCATCAAGACTTTTCAGTACAGCATTTAAAACTTTTGTGGCAGCACCCCATCCTGCATTTGTATGATATGCATTTTTCAGGAAGCTCAATCAACTATTTAATTGCACAGCCTGTGCCTTAATTAAAAGTATAATTGGTAATAAATAGAAAAGAATATCTCCGTAGGTCATTGTATTCCTTGTCTTAGTATGTTAAAAGTTACTAGCACCTTTTACTGGTACAGGGTAGGTGAGTTCAAGGGCTAAATGGTCAAAAAACGTATTTCTGCAAAAACAAAACATTTGCATTTTAGTAGTTCAATATAAGCCAAT
This sequence comes from Lissotriton vulgaris, assembly GCF_964263255.1. Classification (NCBI taxonomy): domain Eukaryota; kingdom Metazoa; phylum Chordata; class Amphibia; order Caudata; family Salamandridae; genus Lissotriton; species Lissotriton vulgaris. The sequence goes on from NC_141685.1 coordinate 302,890,505, forward strand.
ACCTTTATCTCTTTTCTCTAAATATGTGACCTATACACCACTGAAAAATTATATTTACTTTAGTGATCTTAATTTTTCTCTCCCATCTGTTTGTCGCCGTTCGCAGACGTTAAATCTATAATTTTCCCACCTTGTCACTAAACCTGGGTAAAATGTAAACTATGCTAGGGTAATTTGCATAATTTTGGGAATTTCAGGTTTTGATTGTTATGTGAAATTCCCCAAAATATGCCATTAGGCCACGCTGTATAATTGCACACCATTTGCGGCAACATTTTGCAGCAAGCTCTCACGAATACTGCTAACAGCTAAGAGGCATATCTGCAATGCTGGGAAGCATTCTGATGTTGCTCGCTCCACTGGTGTTTTTTGTGCTAAATTTGAGCACGAAATGTGTCCTCCTCTCAAAAATTGCCATGAAGATGCATTTTGCACTAAATTGTGGCGCTAAATGACAGATTTGCATGTCTCATAATGACACAGAATTTTGCATAATTGTCTCAAAATTTTGAGTAATTACACAAACGCAAATTACTCGAATTAGTCACACACCTACTAGTCTCTCATTTAGAAGGTGAATATTCCTATTTACATTATTAACACCTCTGCATGCCTTTTTAATGATTTTCAAGAAATAGTGGGCCCGATTAACAGAACTAACTTAAGACAAAATCCTAAACGTACTACTTATGGTATTCACCAAAGTTAGGATTTTGTCTTAAGTTTGTCTTAAGACAAACTTAAGACAGACTTAAGACAGACTTAAGACAAGTCTGTCTTAAGTTTGTCTTAAGTCTGTCTTAAGTTTGTCTTAAGACAAACTTAAGACAAAATCCTAACTTCTGTGAATACCATAAGTAGTAATTTTAGAATTTTTATCTAAAGTTAGTTCTGTGAATCGTGCCCATAAACTTTAACATCATACCTGCCAACTTGAAAAGAAAATGTGTTTTGTGAGAAGGGGGCGTGGCTTGGAGGGGATGGGCTGAATGCAGAGAACTAACTGAGGGGCCCCCCTGCCTCCATCCACTGTCCTCATCAACCTTCTCTTCCTCCCACTACCCCCTCACAGAAAAAGCCAAACACAAGTCTGCTTAGACTGCTGCCATTGTCCTGTGTGTTTTCATTGACTTTGGCTACTTACAGCCTCAAGATGACCTGGAAATCCACTCTTTGCAGCGGTTTCCAGCTCACCTTGCCTGCCATCATGTGATATCGGCTCCTTGCTAGGTGACCATCTATCGGCTCGATAGTATGTGACACACTGTGGCACTGTGTGGATTGGCAGATCTGTTAACATTTTCACCGCTTATCCACATGTCCGCAACCAACTTGGGAATCACCCTGTTATCCTCCCTAAGATGAATCGTGTCTCCTGATTACTCACACTAAATAGTGCCTCCTAAAACCTCCAGAATACATCTTAAAAAAGTAGAACCGCCCTGTCATTCAAATTGGTCTCTCAATCACCCAGATATGTGCACATGTGCCAGCACACACACGGAGTGAAGAAAAGTGCATGCCTAAAAACAATACCTATACACTGTCACTGACTACTACAGTTATCCACATTCCATATTGCACAGTTACAATATTATCTTAAAATGACATTTAGAGAGCCCTTTGGTACCTATTGAAACCCCCAAAGTGCCTACATGTTATGAGTTCAATCAGATTCAAAGGGAGACAGAAAAGATGCCCCGACCACCCAGAAAATAGTTGCCCAATTGTTGTTGTTGTAAAGCTTTTATTTCGACATATTTGTCATAAAGCCATAAAACATTTTTAAAATACATTCACATACAAAAGATAGAAAAAAAAGCATAATTACCAAAGAGTGCGATAACTACATGTATGGTGCACCAAGAACAACATCAGGGGATATATACAATTTGTGTGGGAATACATTACCATTTCATTATATGTTATTTAGCATACAAAATACAATATGCTTCAATTTAGAAATCAGTTACAGAACCGAATTTTAAAAAAACCTATCTATATTGTATAAATAATTAAAAATGCCAGAAATTAAAAGCATATTTTAACTTGTTTGTAAATTTAAAAAATTCTTTATGGAATTCAGGGCTATATTTTAACCCCAAGTTTCTTCCTAATCAAGCAGACACTGAGGAGATACCTACTGACTTCAAAAGCTACCAACTGAGAGGTTGTAGATTTAAGTATCCTCCCTGCCTCTTTGTAAGATCTTATGCCCAAATTTTTACAAAGTGGTTTGATCCATTTCGTACGTGGATGTTTGTACACCGGACAGAAGAAGAGAATATGGGCCTCATCTTCTTTGTGTTTGAGTTCACACAATTTACAATTATACAAATCATTTCCCGTGCTTTTTCTCCATCGGCAGGTATTTACATTTATTTGTAAAACGCCATACCTATATTGTAAGTATACAGTTTTGGCCAAAGGTGGCTCAATTTCATCCATAAACTGCTCAAATATGGGTATATCCTTAAATTGCAGAAACTTCTGAATTAGGGAGCCAGTACCACGTTCATGTAAGTATGCATTATTAACATAGGACCAAAAAGCAGCTTTTACCTGTTCTTTACAATTAATTGACAGTACAAGTGGGTTATTCCAAAAGTGTGAAAGACCTATTTTTGTGAACCAAGTGGATATATGTCTCAGCCATTTGATTGAATTAAATATATCCAGTTCCATGATTTCTAGTAATCCGCTTCTATAATCAACGAGTTCCGGGGTAGACCATAATCTTACCCAGTAAAGAAGTGGCCTTAGGCAACATAAAAAGTCTGTACGTTTTATATTAATGTCCAAGTAGACAGGCACTAAGGGCGTTCTTGAGGGTAATCTTAATAATCGCCTAAAGAACGCGTTCTCATCGATGTCAAAGGTCTTATTTGAGTGTGGCCCCCAAATCTCTGCCCCATATAGGGCTGCGGATTGTGCTTTGGCTTTGAATACTTCCATCGCGGGAGTTATGGCTTTGGAGGCGCTCCCTCCATGAATCTTTAGAATTGGAAGTGAACTATGTTTAAATGTCAGCCTACTTTTTTCCAATTGATTTTTCCAGGACATTTTACTATCTAACCTAATTCCCAGATAATCAAAAAACTCCACGTACTCCAGTTTTATGTTTTTTAGGGCTAAATTCTTCTTAAAGGTTTTCGGGGGGTTAATGGCCATATACTTAGTTTTTGATGAATTGATTTCTAACCCCTTTACTTCACAGTAACTGTAGAATTGGTTAACTAAGTTTTGTAATCCTTTCGGGGTTTGGGATATTAGGATGGTGTCATCAGCAAATAACAATGCTGTGATTGCCTCATTGCACAATTTCGGGGAATCGTGGTTACATTGTGCCAGGTAGGGAGGGATATCATTCACAAATAAAGAAAAAAGGGTGGGGGCCAGCATGCACCCTTGTCGTACCCCACTTTTTACTGGTATGGCCTGGGTAAGTTCCCCATTTCTTCCCCACCTTACTTTAGCAAAATTGTCTGTATGTAGCTTTATAAGGTTTGTTAGCAATTCACCCGGAACACCCATTTTCCTCAAGGTATCCCAAAGAAGGGGGCGTGGAACAAGATCAAACGCTGCACGTAGATCCATAAATGCTACGTAAAGGCTACCCTTCTTTATTTGTACATATTTCCAACAGATGCACATAAACCTGTACACCTGGTCCACAGTACTTGTCTTAACTCTAAACCCTGCTTGATATTTTGAGAGGATTTTAGATTCCTCCATCCAGTCTAAAAGTCGATTTATTTGCCCAATTAGTAAATTAGATATCTTAAAACATGGCCCATGTTTGCTAATTGCTGTATAAGTGTTTTGCAAGGTATGGAAGAGTACATGGTTTTGTGCTTGTTGCAGGCAATTTTTCCTTTAATATCTGGGAAATCAACAGTGAAAACTGGCCCTACAAACCAGGCCCACAAGCAGCCAAAAACCTGGCTCACACACTGATCTTTCAGAACATCCTGTTGGGCACTGCCTGATTGATATAAAGGTCAGTCCGACCCTAACTGTTAAATATAAATTCCATTAAAGCAAAACACATCAAATACTACATTTAGAAATTGGACTGATTTTTTAGAGTGCTATTAAGCACGCAGGACTGAACAAATGAAAAAGTTAACAGCTCTACTTATTAAAAACCGGTGTGCAACTATATATATATATATATATATATATATATATGTATATATATATATATATATATAAATATATATATATATATATATATATATAGAGAGAGAGAGAGAGAGAGAGAGAGAGAGAGAGAGAGAGATAATATATCTACATATATATATATTCACAGAAAAAACCATAGGTTATAGTGGATATATAGTTAGGAATTTGCATTTACAAAACCTAGAAAATTCAATGAAAAAACAAGCATTTGCAATGCAATAGGTCTCGCATTATTTAAGTTTGAGCTATTAGGATTGTAAATGGCAATTGTTTTTTGCTTTATGCTATAGTTTTTTTTTTACATAAAAAGCTTCATATAAAATATGTTTTATTAAAGTTATTTATGCAGTATCTAAATTTTGTTTGCATAAAACAGTATAATAATATCTTAGTAAAAAAGTCAAATATTTTAATGGAAATTCACCAAATGTTCATTTATGTGTTGGTTTTGAAAATAGCTAAATTAATAGCTTTGTCATTTACAATGCCAATAGTTATAACTTTCGCAAATGTGACACCTATAGCATTTGTAATGCAACATTTGTATTTACGTGACTTAGATGTATTGATATTACAAATAACAATGGCTTTTAATGTTTTTTAATACTTAATAAAAGTGATTGTAATTTATAATGGCAATAGCTTAAACTTTTGTAAATAACTTTTGTGAAGATTATGTTCAGTGTATTTTATTGTAACAAAATCCAAGAACAGAAGTGAAATATTAACATCTTTTTGTGACATTTGTAATAAAGCTTGAAACATTGAGAGAACATATTTGTGCTGTGGTGGTGCTGAGTGATGCTGTGGTGGTGCTGAATGGGGCTGTGGTGATGCTGAGTGATGCAGTGGTGATGCTGAGTGATGCAGTGGTGGTGCTGAGTGGTGCTATGGTGGTGCTGTGGTGGTGCTGAGTGATGTTGTGGTGGTGCTGAGTGGTGCTGTTGTGGTTCTGAGTGATGCTGTGGTGGTTCTGACTGATAATGTGGTGGTGCTGAGTGACTGTACTCACTGACACTCTGCACTCACTGTCACTCTGCACTCACTGTCACTCTGCACGCACTCTGCACTCACTGTCACTCTGCACTCACTGTCACTCTGCACTCACTGTCACTCTGCACTCACTGTCACTCTGCACTCACTGTCACTGCACTCACTCTGCACTCACTGTCACTCTGCACTCACTGTCACTCTGCACTCACTGTCACTCTGCACTCACTGTCACTCTGCACTCACTCTGCACTCACTGTCACTCTGCACTCACTCTGCACTCACTGTCACTCTGCACTCACTGTCACTCTGCACTCACTGTCACTCTGCACTCACTGTCACTCTGCACTCACTCTGCACTCACTGTTTCTGCACGCACTCTGCACTCACTGTCACTCCGCACTCATGTCACTCTGCACTCACTGTCACTCTGCACTCACTGTCACTCTGCACGCACTCTGCACTCACTGTCACTCTGCACTCACTGTCACTCTGCACTCACTGTCACTCTGCACTCACTGTCACTCTGCACTCACTGTCACTCTGCACTCACTCTGCACTCACTGTTTCTGCACGCACTCTGCACTCACTGTCACTCCGCACTCACTGTCACTCTGCACTCACTGTCACTCTGCACTCACTGTCACTCCGCACTCACTGTCACTTCGCACTCACTGTCACTCCGCACTCACTGTCACTCTGCACTCACTGTCACTCCGCACTCACTGTCACTCCGCACTCACTGTCACTCTGCACTCACTGTCACTCCGCACTCACTGTCACTCCGCACTCACTGTCACTCTGCACTCACTGTCACTCTGCACTCACTCTGCACTCACTGTTTCTGCACGCACTCTGCACTCACTGTCACTCCGCACTCACTGTCACTCTGCACTCACTGTCACTCTGCACTCACTGTCACTCTGCACGCACTCTGCACTCACTGTCACTCTGCACTCACTGTCACTCTGCACTCACTGTCACTCTGCACTCACTGTCACTCTGCACTCACTCTGCACTCACTGTTTCTGCACGCACTCCGCACTCACTGTCACTCCGCACTCACTGTCACTCTGCACTCACTGTCACTCTGCACTCACTGTCACTCTGCACGCACTCTGCACTCACTGTCACTCTGCACTCACTGTCACTCTGCACTCACTGTCACTCTGCACTCACTGTCACTCTGCACTCACTCTGCACTCACTGTTTCTGCACGCACTCTGCACAACATCTAATTATTTTAGTTCCTAAAATTATCTTGCAGAGTAACCTAAATTGAGGACTGTCAGGAAACGCAAAAAGAGTCTGCAGAAAGAAAACCGTATCCATTACACCAAACATTACCAAAGGTTTGCAACTTTTTCGCTGAGGGGGAATACTAAGGAAATACCAATTTTAGGCCTGAATGTGCTGTTTGTCACGTAGTAATATGTTCCCAATATGTGCTGCTCAACCATGACAGCCAAAACTACTTCTACCATGTCATTTCCGAGGGGAGCCAAATGTGCATCTGTACGCTGTTTGGATCTGGGGGGAACATCATGCCCGCATTCTGAGTCTTTAACGAGCTCCGTGGAGCCCACCTTTTTACACTAAAAATAATGCAGGTGATACAGGTGCAAAACGGAGGTTGGGCAGAAGATCGGCATGTCATTTAATTAATAATTGATGATAATCAAATGCCATGCCGATCTTCTGCCCAACCTCCGTTTAACACCTGTATCACCTGCGTTAGTTTTAGTGTAATCAGACATAAAAAGACAAGGCAAAGCCTTCTCTCTGGCTGCTTTAACAAGCTCCGTGGAGCCCGCTTTTTTACAGTCTGGCTTCTTGGCTTGTGTATCACTGCCGTACTCCTGTTCTCCTGTTCTACTGAACAGGAATCCCTCCCATGCCAGTTCCTTACCTTACTTGCGAAGAGGATCCCACGGTGGGCAGCAATAACGTGCCTCAAACGGTCAGAGGCGAGCTGCATATGCCAGTAATGGCGACTACTACGCCTGTGAAAGCACGACTCGTACGTACGTGCGCTCTTGGGCCAAATAATTTTCCCGGATTATGCAGGCAGCAAGTTTTTTGCGCTGCAGCTGCAATAAGGTCAATTTTCCCAACGTGAGCGCGGCGCCCCTGGCTGCTCATGACGGCGCACCGGGGCGCCGCGGCGCACAGTTTGGGAACCACTGTTCTAAGCATTTTTTTATGCAGCGTCGTTTTGCGCCGGCCTGCGACCAGGAAGTCAGGCAGGCCGGGCGGGACAACCGGAAGTAGGAGGGCGGGAGCCTACCCCGCCTCCCACGGAAGAGCCGCGATTGTTTGGCGCACCGGAGCAGGCAGGAGCCTACCCTGCGCCCCGGTGCCGAAGAAGGGAAGAAGAGTCTTGCTGCCGGTGGGAGCCGCTGCACTGAGGATGCCGGTGAGTGGGGCGTCGCCTTGTTGGGGGGGGGGGGCATCTGTGCGCGCGCGCGCGGCGGCGGACTGTGTATGTGTGTGAGCGTGCATGTGTGTGTGTATGTGTATGTGTCCTGGAGTCTGTGTGTATGCGTGTGTGTGACGGGGGGGGGGGGTTGCCTGTCTGGGTGCCTGCGTGTCTGTGTAAGTGTAAATGCGTGTGCGTGTGTGTGGAGCCGAGAGGAGAGGGGCTGGTGTGTGTGGAGGGGTCTCTGTGTATGCGTGTAGGTGACGGGGGTGTGCCTGTGTATGCGTGTGTATGTGCGCATGCGTGAGTGCTGTGTATGCGTGTGGCTGTGATGTGCGCATGCGTGAATGTTGACGCGCGTGCACGCAGCTCAATCCAGCCAGGATAAGCTCGTCACAGTTTCTTGTCCCTCATTCCCCCGTGTCAGACAGCTTTAAGTCTCCAGCCTGGACGCATCCTTCGGATGCGATGTCCAGGCGAGACCTAACCATTGGTTTTAGGCCATATATAGTTAGGGTTTGCATTTACAAAACCTTATTTTACTCGCATAAAACCATTGAAATTCCATATATAGTTATAAGCGCTAACTATATATCGCGCACCCGCAATCCACTGCTGATGATGTCACATATTACATCATTCATGACATGGTTAGTGACATCACTGATGACATCACTGATGACATCTCAAATGACATCACTGATGACATCACTGACATCTCATTTGACATTACTGATTACACCACTAATGATATCATTTATGTGATAATACATCTTCAGACTCTAATATAACCTTAGATACACTCAGTGTAAACAGGCACTCACAGACTGTCACACATCCATGGAGTTACTCACACACCTAGTCAGTCATGCAAAGAATCAATCACAACTCCATTTCCTCAACTATATAGTTATACACACTTTACTTATTCAAACATATAGTAACACATATTTACTCTCTTATACAATCCCTGATACAAGCTCACAGTGATTCATACAGCCACTCACACATTCACTGGCTCTTATCCACAGTTATTTATATATGTCAACTCTCACATGTATTGTGTTTTACATACATACTTACTTGCACATGTAGCACTAAGATATCCATTCACTCACCAACACACCCATGCACAGTCAACCGCCCATATAGCTGTTTCCACATGCACTCTTGAACTCATACACCTAGTGAATCAACTGCTTACACATCTATGCACAGAGTCACACACCTCCCAGCCACCCACACACACACTCAGCCTCCCATTCAAATACTTGGGCAACCAATCAATAACCCATATAGCCACTCTTATAGCTACTGATCAACACATGCAGCAGCTTACACAACAACAGACATACTGATGCACAAATTAAGACAGTTTAGTCACTAACCCATGCACTCAGTGAGACACATTTAATCACTCACTCATACAGTCAGTCATGCACCTACTAAATCCTTCATCCAGACACTTATACATCCACTCATTCTTCAATATGTAAGACATATTTTAACTTTACAGAAACATACAGTCACTGGATGTTGTCATCAGTGATGTCATTTGAGATGTCATCAGTGATGTCATTTGAGATGTCATCAGTGATGTCATCAGTGATGTCACTAACCATGTCATGAATGATGTAATATGTGACATCATCAGCAGTGGATTGCGGGTGCGCGATATATAGTTAGCGCTTATAACTATATATGGAATTTCAATGGTTTTATGCGAGTAAAATAAGGTTTTGTAAATGCAAATCCCTAACTATATATGGCCTAAAACCAATGGTTTTTTCATTGAATTTTCTAGGTTTTGTAAATGCAAATTCCTAACTATATATCCACTGTAACCTATGGTTTTTTCTGTGAATTTCATTGGTTTTTTAATAGCAAATATGAAAAGCTTTAAAATGTCAAGTACGTGATAGATAAAAACATTTTCGTATTTATGCACGCTGATGTGCTTTGAACGCTGCACCCCCCCCCTCCCCTCTTTTGTCTTAGTAGTACTCTCTCTTTGCAGATAGTGAACGGTAGTTAACCCAAGCCTTTGCCCCCGTTGTAATCCGTCGTGCCTGCTTGTCTCTCCATTTGATTGATTGTTGTCCAAGCATTTACTGTTTTAGAATTGGTTCTCTTTGGATCATTCTCTATTTACAAACAAGCACAAAGTCGCAATACTCTGTTTAGTCTTTGCAGATAGTGAAAAATCGTGTAAAAAAATAAAAGTAATCGAGCGAAATCAGTAGGCCACTAATTGGATCTCTTTTTGACTTCGCTAAAATAGAAATATTAGGAACAACCCTTCATGAGAAATACGAAAATAGTGAGATGAACTGAGCTCCACACCATGAGGGCTGCAAGACAGCTCGGCTCCATCACCCATCCCGCACAAAATAACGACAAACCCTATGCAAATATTAAAAATATAGACAACACACCAGCAAAGAAACAGGGTAAAACATTTTATTAAAAAACTATTTACATAACGTTGGTTTATAAGATGATGTCAGTAGTGGACCGATGTGTGAATAGGTCGAAAGCAGCACAAGGCTCCAAGATCCGGATGGCAAGCTCCTGGATGTTGGGTGCCATAGTTCAGAGTTCTGAGTTTGAGCCTTTTTCAATGCCTGTGCTTTGTTGAATCAAAATGGCGGCTTGACACAAAGCTGACTCAAGCGTTGCTACTGATGCTATGCAGACCAAAACTGGTTTTCAGTTTGTACATTTTTCTAGATTTTTCAATCCAAGTTTGGTTGACTTTGTAGAACGATGGCTTCAAATTTTCAACATACGGTGTGGTGGCAGTGACTGGGAGGGGGCGCTTCGCTCCTGCCCCCTCCCCAAGTAAGATTTTCATACATGAAAGTACGTTAATGGTTTTGGTCCCTGAGTTGCTTCGATGTCACTGCCATTCTCAAGTGGCATAAGTTCTGGATGTTGGGTGCCATAGTTAAGAGTTCTGAGCAGTGCTTGTAACACTGTCTGAAGCTTATTTCCACCTACTGCAGCTTCACTATTCTCAAAGTAAGTGAGTGTCGTTTGTGGACCTGACTGCATTAGAAAACAATGTGATATGTTACCTTCCTAAACAGCTTGACGGAGGCCCCTGAGGGGCGGTGTGATGGCCATGGACTCGGAGAAGACGCTTGGCTCCGACACCCTCCCCAAGTCTTATAGCACTGGTGTAGCCTGAGATCGCCCCCGACATAGGCGACCGGCTCCCGGGGTCCGGCGGAACTTTTTGCCTTTTGATGACTCTTCAATTCTGAACCTTGTCCCACAATCCGTTTGACCTGAAGACACGCTGTAGTGGGGCGCCCCTTTACCGTTTCAGTTGCCATTCCGCCCGCTTTTGCTACACTGTGCCTCTTCCGCCATTCAGCTGTTTACCGCCCGCTCTTGCGACTACAGCGTCTCGCTCATCATGTAGTTGAGTTGCTCCCGCTCTTGCGGTGCAGCGATAGGCGGCTGCCACAGGACTCTCAAAATGGCGGCCGGCTCTTCGGTTTTGGGCCTGGTCCACTAAAATGGCCCTGGGACACCTTTGAACTCGGACGCTTCCCTGATAGGGCTTGGGTCCCATTCTCGAAAAGCGTCCCCTCAGCCGTGAAGATTCTACAAAAGTCTTGGGGGCCTCCGACTCCCGCAGGCTTCTGGTGGGGAGCGGCTGCCATGATTGCTCGTGGAATGGCCACGACGGAGCTACGAGATGGTAGTGGTCTCATGCTGACGCCAGCTTTAGTCTGAAACATCCAGAAACACTGTAGACTACCAATTCGATCAGTTCCGGTAGCGCCCCAACATGACCCGGAAGAGAAGAACTTGCCCTCCCCTCTTTGACTGATGGTTCTTGTTGCCTGTCCCCTCTATTGTCATTTAACAGAACTTTTTGGACTGCTGAAAGGGGTTGTGTTCCGAACGCTGGTTGGTGGAGACATTTTAACTATATTCTTGACCTACGTTGTCGCGTAATGCGTTATATGACACGCCGCGTTAGCGCACCCGGAAGTGATCCGAGGCGCGGCGCGCAGCGCGTAACGTAAGCATAACAGGTCATGTGACTTGTTAATAAAACTTTTCATTGGTTCATTTTACTTTTGTTAATTTAATGATGAAAAGCTAGGTCATATGACCTAAAAATTACGCTTTTTATTGTTTTCAAACAATATTTTTTTTTCAAACATATGTTATAATATTCCAGGCTAATGTACTTTCCCGGAAAATTTACAACTGTCTTGCAAGTAAAATATATTCCTTTTTCGAGAAAAAGGGCGTTTCTTCCTTCCATGACGGAGCCGTTGAGTAAAAGAGATTCCGCCTGCTGTCTTAGTCGCCGATACGCCTGATTATCAGATTCTTATCGATCACTTTATGTTGCAGACATGAAAAACACAACTGCCCTTGACCATTTATCTTTACTGCGTTCCTACATATTATACCTTTTATCCGTCATGTAATTGGACTGCTTTATTTCACTTGCCTTTTACTGATTCGAAAACAGTGACTAAAAGTAAAAACTTTACCAATATAAATACTACTACCGTGTTTTGTTTTAAAAACCTTTATTGTGAAAATGTCAGTATACAAATACGGGCCTATAACCACGTGGGCCGGCCACGGAGCAAACTGAAATCGTATATGATGAGGAGACATTTACACTGTAGAAGAACGTAACGAGCGGGCCATTAGGTTGCAAGAACAAAGGTGTCTAACAGTTGCGGAATCGGTGGACGTACATTTTGTAATTAAAATAAAACAGGGCCACTTACAATAACATTTTCTAGATATACATTTGCGGGCAAGGAGTTACGAGTCCCATTTATACCGGCGCCATTTTGGGCGAGACCGGGCAGGTCCAATATATAGTCAAAATGTCTCCACCAACCATCAGCCAGACCAGAACCCCTTTCGGCCCTTTATGCTACAAGATGGTGTCTTCCATTCAGAAAATATTGTTGGCAGCATTTTGAAAGGAAACAGAAACAGCCGTTCTCCTAGTGAGTTTCACATTGTTACATTTAGGAAGAATGTTGAAGAGTAGTATGTGGAAAATCTGAAGCCATTTTTCTACAAACTCTCAATCAGACTTGGATGGAAAAAAAAACCTGAAGAATGTACAAACTGAAAACCAATTTTTGTCTGTATAGCATCAACAGTAACGCTTGAGTCAGCTTTGTGTCAAGCCGCCATTTTCATTCAATCAATAGCGTCCCCCTGCACACATTCAGGGACCTGGTCGTGTCTTCAGATGAAACGGATTGTAGGAAAAGAAGCAGAAAGGAAAAGGAAAAAAGTTCCGCCGGACCTCGGGAGCCGACCGCCTATGTCATGTGCGACCTTTGGCCACACCAGGGCAATAGTGAAGCTGCAGCAGGTGCAAATAAGCTTCAGACAATCTTACAAGCACTGCTCAGAACTCTCAACTGAGGCACTCAACATCCAGGACTTGCCATTCGGATCTTGGCGCCTTGTGCTGGTTCCGACCTATTCACACATCGGTCCACTACTGACATCACCTCATAAGCCAACGGGGCACCCCACGCCGACTTTCGGCGCAGCATTGTAGGATGGCCACACCAGTGCGGCAACTTGCTGGACACCACCTCGGTGCCATCCGGATCTCGGCGCGTTCGAGTCACTGTGCCGGAAGAGTGACCGGAACTCAGCTGAACACGCCGTCTTTCGGCGCAGCATTGTAGGATGGCCACACCAGTGCGGCAATTTGCTGGACACCACCTCGGTGCCATCCGGATCTCGGCACGTTCGACTCACTGTACCGCAAGAGTGACCGGAACTCAGCTGGACACGCCGTCTTTCGGCGCAGCATTGTAGGATGGCCACACCAGTGCGGCAATTTGCTTGACACCACCTCGGTGCCATCCGGATCTCAGCGCGTTGTGCTGCCTTCGGCCTATTCGCACATCGTTCCGCTACTGACGCCGCCTCACGTGCCAACGGATTTTCTACGCTTTTTGTAGCCCTATGCCGCATAACAGGTCATGTGACTTGTTTATAAAACTTTTCATTGGTTCATTTTACTTTTGGTTTCCTAAAGATGGAAGGCTTGGTCATATGACCTAAAAATAACACTTTTCATTGGTTTAGAACATTTTTTTTTCCCAAACGATGAAAGCCCCACCTTGTTTCTGGATCATTCAGACTGAAGCTGGCGTCAGCATGAGAGCACCACCATCTCGTGGCTCTGTCGTGGTCATTCCGCGAGCAATCATGGCAGCCGCTCCCCACCGGAAGCCTGCGGGAGTCGGGGGCCCCCAAGACTTTTGTAGAATCTTCACGGCTGAGGGGACGCTTTTCGAGAATGGAGCCCAAGCCCTAGCAGGCAAGCGTCCGAGTTCCAAGGTGTCCCAGGGCCATTTCAGTGGACCAGGCCCAAAACCGAGGAGCCGTCCGCCATTTTAAGAGTCATGTGGCAGCCGCCTATCGCTGCACTGCAAGAGTGGGAGCAACTGAACAACATGGTGAGCGAGACGCTGTAGCCGCAAGAGCGGGCGCAACTCAGCTGGATGGCCGCCACCTGGGGAGGCCCGTTCACGCCGCCTCCCCCACGCCCCCCCCCGGGCCGCCGCACGCCAATTTTCGGAGCAGCATTGTAGGATACCAAAACCAGTGCGGCAGTTTACTGGACATCACCTGGGTGCCTGTCGTACATGTTGTGTCAGCCATGGGACACTGGACACAGTGCCATCAACATCTCAACGCGTTCTGCTGCCTTGGGACTATTCGCACAACAGACCGCTACTGACGAGGCCTCCCCCCGCACCACCCGGGACGCCCCGCGCTGTTTTTCTGTGCTGCATTATAGGATCCCAAAACCAGTGCGGCACCCAGGCGACATCACCTGGGTGCCGTCCAGAACTCTGCACGTTGTGCTGCCTTGAGACTATTCGCACAAAAGACAGCTTCTAACCATTGTTGCTTTTTGGGTTGAAAAATGTTTAAATGTTTTTAGTTTTTGTTCCGTTCATTATAGTTAAAAGTTAATAAAGTTTTATAATCTTACTTTGTTGGAGTGTTATCTATTTTTTTTAAAACGGGTGAATGGGGCCTTGAATCGGGTTATTGTCATGTGTGGGCTTTGGAAGTGTGCTGCTGCAGGATCGGAGATTTCAAACTCAAATGCACGTTCTTTTTCTTACCTTTCCGAAGCATGGAGCGCAATAGCAGGCAGAGAAAGGGTGATGCACGTGTTGAACACTACCTGACCTGGCAAGTTGCTGGCAGTGCCCCCCCGCCTGCTCCTGAAAGAGAGCACACACACACCGCCGCCCCGAGTACTTCACAAATCTTTAAAAGACCATGCGCTTGTTCATGAGGCTTAAATGGTTTATCACCTCTTCTAGAACCCCTGCATCGACCCTCTGACGTTTCCTGGAAAAATTACCATGTAACACAATACCAAGCCCTGTCAGCTGAAACCCCCAAGGAATCGCGGGGCATATTATCAAGGGGGTTTATCTCCGCTTTTTTGGCTTTAAAAGCCATGAAAGCGGAGATAAAATTATCTCCCTATTACCAAGCTGTCGCTAACACCAGTTAGTGACAGCTAAAAGGAGATAGCGACCATCTTGGGCCCCGCTTTGCATGTCAGTGATACTTATCACTAATGACATGCAAAGTGGCGTGCCAAGATGTTAGCGACTGGAAACAGTCCCTAACATCGCTATCTCCTATTACCAACTTTTGGAGATGTTCGCGCTAAGCGCGAATATCTCCAAAATCTAACACCTGCCCTGAGCAGTTCTTAGCCATGTTATCCAATGGGAGGTGGATAACATGGCTAAGAGCATTTTCTCGATAATACATGAATATCGCTGACTTTTCTGCGATAATAGCAAGGTTTATCTGCGATAAAAATCGCCGATGTGCGGCGATAATTTTTGTCTCTAAACAAGTTAGAGACAAAAATTATCGCTAGTTGTTCGTAATATGCCCCCGGGTTTTTGCTTGCAGAAATCGGGAGGCGGGAGACTAGCACTGAAATCAGTAGTCTCACGCCTGAATCGGGAGGGTTGGCATGTCTGAATTCTCTACAGCTGGGGCCATAAACTACATCCGCAGGGGTAGGTGATAGCCTGGGACCAGCCTGGCATCTAAAATGGCTGCCGTGCACGACAAAATTGTGGCATTGGAAAAAAGGCAAGATGGCGCAGCCGCTGGAAGACATGTATCAACATATATCAGCCTCCTCAGCCACCCTCAGGAAACATAGAGGATTAGGATACGTCTCCCGCACCCCCTTATACCTAGTAATTTATTTAACGAAGCACAAAATGGCGAATTCCCGTTTCGCGGCCCGTGAAGCGCTTCTACCGTGAAAAATCAGTTTTAGCCATGTTATCCAATGGGAAGTGGATAACATGGCTAAGAGCATTTGCTGGATAATGCATGAATATCGCTGACTTTTCAACGATATTCATGCTTTGCGGCCGTTTTTTATCGCATTTGCGATAAACCTTGCTAATAGCAAGGTTTATGTGCGATAAAATTCGCCGATGTGCGGCGATAATTTTTGTCTCTAAACAAGTTAGAGACAAAAATTATCGCTAGTTGTTGGTAATATGCCCCCGGGTTTTTGCTTGCAGGAATCGGGAGGCGGGAGACTAGCACTGAAATCAGTAGTCTCACGCCTGAATCGAGAAGGTTGGCATGTCTGGATACTCTACATCTGGGGCCATAAACTACATCCGCAGGGCTAGGTGATAGCCTAGGTCCGGCCTGGACAATCGGACACAGAGGAAGAGGAGTGTCAGAGGGTGCGGTAGTGAATAGGGTGAAAGGGAGGTGTCGGGCGGGCACAGGGTGTGATTCTCAGAGAAGAGCAGCGCAGATGGGGGGAAGTATATGGCCCATGCATGAGAGAAAGAGCGGGGGTGACCAGTGCGTGGGGGAGATGCTTGCGAGGGTGGGGAGCCATGCTGAGGATCGGCGGCGTGCAGAGAGTGGCCCTGGTCAAGGCATCTAAAATGGCTGCCGTGCACGACAAAATTGTGGCATTGGACAAAAACGCAAGATGGCGCAGACAATGTTTATCAATAAGGATTCATTTATAACAAAATATTTACTCGCAGTAACAAAATGGTGGTCAACACTTCCTGATTTCCATCGAATCGAACGTTAACAAACGTCACGCAGCAAAAAAAAAAAAAAAAAGCTCACGCACAGAGCAGTTTTTAGCCATGTTATCCAATGGAAGGTGGATAACATGGCTAAGAGCATTTGCTGGATAATGCATGAATATCGCTGACTTTTCAGCGATATTCATGCATTGTGGCCAATGTGCGGCGATAATTTTTGTCTCTAAACAATTAAAACGAAGCACAAAATGGCGAATTCCCGTTTCGCTCCCAGTTTGCGGCCCAGTTCGCGGCCCGTGAAGCGCTTCTACCGTGAAAAATCATTTTTTTTTTATTTTCCCCACGGGACCCTTTAATAACCCCAACAACAATCCTAGGGGGTCAAGAGGGGTATACCTTGCCCCCTTTCATTAAATTCCCCCTTCGTTTTTCACCTCTTCTTCTCTCTCGATCCTACCGAGAGATAAGATGGCGGCCGCTCCAGACTGTTTAGAATGTTGACAGACACCGGAGGGCCAATCAGCTTCGCATCGCAAAGTTCCGATACGCTAAAAGTTCGCTAACCGGATCGCTGCCCGGAGCGCTGTTACAGATATATATCTTGATTTAAACGTTAATTTCTCAAAATCCACTGAAGCACATATATTGAGACCTAGCAAAGGCACATCGGGCTAACAGTCCCTACAATTTTGCCAAGTTTCGTGAAAATCCATTCAGCCGTTCGGGCTAAAAGTGAGTCCAACCGCCCTATGGAAATTAACATGGGAAAAACGCGTTTTGGGACCCCCCTTTTTTCTCGGCCCCCCCTTGACGACCCCCCCCAAATTTCCAGGAGCTGCTCAGAAACAAAATGTGCCATTTTCCTGAAAATTTCAGCTGATTCCGCCCACAAACGCCAAAGTTATTAGACATAGAATTTTCAGAAATGCCATAGGGAAAAAATCCTAACTATATATACCTACTGGCGACCGCCAGTAGGTAATATATATATATATATATATATATATTCATTGAAAAAACCATAGGTTTCACACATGTTCTAGTTAGCTGGACATTTCACTCATACAAAACCTTTGAAATTCCCCCGTTATAGTTAGTTCAGTTAACTATAACTCGCGCGCCCGCAATGCACTTCTGATGACGTCACATATTACATCACTCATGACATGGTCAGTGACATCAATCATGAAATCACTGATGACATCTCAAATGACGTCACTGATGACATCACTGATGACATCATCCAGTGAATGTGTGTCTTTCTGAAAAATAAATATTTTTTATATATATGTATACCTAAAGGTCGATGGAAGAATAAATGGGTAAATAAGTGTCTAAATGGATGTTTTTTTTTGTAAAAATGATTGCATAACTGACTTATTAAGTGTATCGTAGTGAATAAATGTATTAGCGAGTAATGTTTAAATATTTAAATCTGTGTATCAGTGTCTCACTTTGTGTATAAGTGGCTGCATGGGTTGGTGAGTAGCTACATGAGTGTCGATATGGGTTATTAGTTGGTTTTTTGAGTATCAGAATGAGTGTCTGTATGGTTTGGTGGGGGGTATTACTTAGTGCACAGATGCATGAATGACTGACTCACTGTTTGTATGTGTTTTGAAGACAGCATGTGTGCAGGACTGTATGGGTGGATGAGTGTGTGTATGGGTGTGTTAGTGAGTGAATGACTGTCTCAATATTATCTTTATGAGTAACTACATATATTTTAATCTAGTATATGTGAGTATTGATGTACATAAGTGATTATTTGTGAGAGTGAGAGATTGGACAAGTTACTGTATAAATAAGTATGTGTCTCTATAAGTGATTGTTTAAGAGAGTAACTATGTGTACGTACGTTTCTGTAGAAGTAAGTGTAGTGGTGTGTGTATAGCTGTATATGCAAGTAAATGGATGTTTAATAGTTTATTAGCATGTGTGAGTATGTGTGTGAGTAACTCTATGGATGAGTGTAGGTGTGTAACAGGATGGATAGGTATATGAGTACATATGATGAGTGAGTACATGTATGAGTGACTATATAGAACTGTTGGTGAATGAGTGGATGTGCATGTAGATTTTGGAATTACTGAATAGGTTGTTCTAACTGGTATTGGTATCTCCATTTTTTTGAAAATTTTAGTTTCTATTTTTGAATGTGTGTATCAAAGGTTATATTACGCTCAGAGGAGGTCTGCCACTCTTTCACAAGGATGATGTCATCAGTGATGTCATTTGAGATGTCATTAGTGATGTCATGAGTGGTGTTACTGACCATGTCATGAGTTATGTAATATGTGACGTCATCAGCAGTGCATTGCGGGCGCGCGAGTTATAGTTAGCTGAACTAACTATTACGGGGGAATTACAAAGGTTTTGTATGAGTGAAATGTCCAACTAACTATTACGCCCCTGAAACCTATATTTTTTTCCAGTAAATTTCTAAGGTTTTTTAAATGTTAATTTCTAACTATAACGTGCCCCAAACCTATGGTTTTTTCAGTGAATATATATATATATATATATTACCTACTGGCGGTTGCCAGTAGGTAGATATAGTTACAACCTAGTTTCCATAGGAAAAACATTTTTTGATTTGCTAATAACTTTATTGTCGTTTGACGAATCTTTGCGAAATTCTCAAAACAAAGTCTATCCAGGTCAGCTCATATCCTGAAAGTTAGGGAATGATTCTTCAAGCGGGGGCTGAGAAAAAAGGGGGTCCCAAAACGCATTTTCTCCATGTTAATTTCTATAGGAAATTTTGTGACGAGCTACAGCCCGAACTGCTGAACGGAATTACCCCAAATTTGTAGAAAGGTAGAGCTTGGTTCAGAAAGCGACCTTTTTTAAATGGTGTAAATCTGTTCAGTAGTTTTTGAGATATTCAAAAAATAAGAGTCAAAAAATCAATTTCCCATAGGAAACTTTGTGCAAGGCTACAGCCGAAACTACTGGACGGAATTACCCCAAATTTGACAGAACGGTAGAGCTTGGTTCAGAAAGCTACCTTTTTTAAATTGTGTAAATCCGTTTAGTAGTTGCTGAGAAATTAGAAAAATAATGTTCTCTTTTTTGATCAGCTCCTATCTTGAAAGTTTAGGGGTGATTGGTCAAGGGGGATCTGAGAAAAAAGGGGGGTCCGTAAACATGTTTTCTCAATGCATTTTTCATAGGAAATTTTAGACAAGGCTACAGGTTAAACTGCTGAACTGAATCACGCCATATTTGGCAGCGAGAAAGGCCTTGGTCCAGAAAGCGAGGTTTTGTTGAAATGATGTAAATTTGTTCAGTAGTTTTTGAGATGTCAAAGGAAAAAAAGATATATATATCTGGACGGTGTCAAACTCCCGAGCAGGAGGTTGCCTCTGATTGGCTGCTTATACTTCAAACCAGGAAGTGTTCTCTGATTGGCTGCTAACACTTCAAATCAGGAAGTGTTAGCAGCCATCTTGTGCCTCGCATCCAGTGAAAATATAAAAGAAAGGTCCCGGGGGCAATTTAATATAACAGAGCTCTGTGCGAGATACCCCTTTCACGCTGCATCTCTCAACATCAGCAGGTAACACACCCTCTTCCCCCATCAACAGCATACCTCCAACAACCTTCTTGGGCCCAGAAGTCTCCCTCTGCGAACCACTTGCCGTCTCACAGGTCTTTGGGTGCGAGTACTCGGGCCTGCAGTTGTATCTGTAAACCAAGTCTGGAAATATACCGCCGGTCCCGCTCTGCGAGACACTCTCTTCACGCTCCCTCTCCCTACATCACTGTTCCGCAGCTATCCCTTTAGAAGCCGACGGCCTGTGCCTTTCCCTATACTAGTCGGCTCACAGGTGTTCCTCAGCGAGCTGGCCCGCAGCTCTCCCTCTGCGAACTGATGGGCCGTGGTTCTCCCTCTATGAGCCAGCCAGTCGGCTCGCAGCTCTTCATCTACGAGCCAGCCCACCGGCTCGTAAGTCTCTGAGAACAGATGCAATGGAGGTAACGATCATGCAGGTCGGACACCCAACACTGCTCCGAAATCCCCCAGCAGGAGCTCCTTGTCCCCCAATACCCCTCACCTCCACCCCCCACAAACAAATGTGACAGTCACATTAGGGAATTTGGAACGTAAAATATGGGGTAATGTTGTACAATTATTAATAGGATGATGCTTGTGAGGTTGGACAAATAAGAATCTTAGTCATGTATGGATTTACATATAAAATATTTTATTAAAACAACAACAAATAAAACTATGTGCAGCCATGTCGTGTCATCGCTGGACCATTTGTGAATCACAGCCTGCAAGACAAAAAGAAAGATAAGATTGTGTGTCATGCGTCCAGCCAAGGAGAAAGAGAGAAAGAGTGAGGCAGAGGAAGAGACAGATAAAGAAAGAAAGAGTGAGAGAGAGAGGAAGACAGAGAAAGAGTGAAAGAGAGAGAGAGAGAAAGAGCGAAAGATTGAGATACAAGGAAGAGAGAAAGAGGGAAACAGTGAGAGAGAGAGGAAGAGTGAGAGAGGAAGAGAGAGAAAGAGTGAGAGAGAAGAGGAGAGAAAGAGTGAGAGAGAGGATGACAGAGAAAGAGAGAGAGAGAAAGAAAGAGTAAGATACAAGGAAAAGAGAAAGAGAGAAACAGTGTGAGAGAGAGGAAGGGAGAGAGAAAGAGTGTGAGAGAGAGAAAGAGTGAGAGAGAGGAAGAGAGAGAAAGAGGGAAGGAGAGAGAGAAGAAGAGACAGAGAAACAGAAAAAGTGTGAGAGAGAAAGGAAGAGATGGAGAGGGAGAGGGAGTGTTGACACTGGAGAAAATCTTTGCAGCTCACTTTTGTGCCACCGGTGTGTCTCCAGCCACATTCCAGGATATAGTGCACCCTCAAGTTTAGTCATCTGAAAGATAGTATAGAATTAGTAATTGCAGAGTACATACAACTGCACACGCCTAATTCTCTGTTTCTCCAATGCACACTCAGGCTGCTGCACCCCATCCACTTCCACTGCTCAGAGGTGTCTGTGCGCTCTTGTGTGCCCAGGCTGTTGCACACTATCCACTCCCACTGCCCAGAGGTGAGTGTCCGCTGCTGCGGAAAGAAGCCTCTCTGCTTACCTTCCGCCACCGGGGTGTGTGTATGAGGGTCCACCACGTGCAGAAGCATTTTTCTCAGGGGTTGTCAGAATGGCCACGCATCATCGCAGGTTGTACATGCATTCAGCTGTGGTGGTGTTGGGGGTAATTTGATTAGTCAATCACAGTAGTTAGATAAAAAGCAAGATAAGATTGTGCGTCATGCGTCCATAAGAGGAGAGAGGAACAGAAAGAGAGTGAAAGAAAGAGTGAGAGGAAGATAGAGAGAAAAAAGAAAGAAAGAGTGAGTGAGAGGAAGACAGAGAGAAAGAGAGAAACAGTGAGAGGAAGAGAGAGAGTGAAAGAAAGAGTGAGAGGAAGATAGAGAGAAAAAAGAAAGAGTGAGAGAAAGAGTGAGAGAGAGTAAGAGAGAGAGAAAGAGTGAGAGAGAAAGAATGAGCGAGGAAGAGACAGAGAAAGAGAGAAAGTGTGAAAGAGAAAGGAAGAGATGGAGAGGGAGTGTTGACACTGGAGAAAATCATCACAGCTCACCTTTGTGCCACCGGTGTGTCTCCAACCACGTGCCGGTATATAGTGCACCCTCAAGTTTAGTCATCTGAAAGATAGTATAGAATTAGTAATTGCAGAGTACATACAACTGCACACGCCTAATTCTCTGTTTCGCCAATGCGCACTCAGGCTGCTGCACCCCATCCACTCCCACTGCTCGGAGGTGTCTGTGCGCTCTTGTGCAGCCAGGCTGCTGCATACTATCCACTCCCACTGGCCAGATGTCAGTGCCCGCTGCAGCGGAAAGAAGCCTTGCTTATCTTCCGCCACTGGCATGTTTGTAAGAGGGTCCACCACTTGCCGAAGCAACTTTCTCTGGCGTTGCCAGGATGGCCAAGCATCATCGCAGGTTCTACACAGGTTCAGCTGTGGTAGTGTTGGGGGGGACGTTGATTCGTGAATCACAGCCTGTTAGATGAAAAGCAAGATAAGATTATACAGAGAGAGAAAGAGTGTGAGGGAGAGAAAGGAAGAGATGAAGAGGGACACTGAGTGCCCACACTGTGGACAAAAACCTCACAGCCAACCTTTACGCCACCGCTCTGTTTTCAACCACATGCCGGGACCTAGTGGAACTCTCAAGCTCCCACATCTGAAACATAGTACAGAATTAGTAATGACAGAGTATATACGACTGCGTACGCCTCAATCGCTGTGCCACCTTTGTGCATCCAGGCTTCTGCACTCCATCTACTCCGCACAGCTCACCTTTATGCCACCGCTGTGTCTCCAACCACATGCCGGGACCTAGTGGAACTCTCAAGCTCCCACATCTGAAACATAGTACAGAATTAGTAATGACAGAGTATATACGACTGCGTACGCCTAAATTGCTGTGCCACCTTTGTGTATCCAGGCTGCTGCACTCCATCCACTCCTGTTGCCCAGAGGTATCAGCCAGCCTCTGTGCACCCAGGCTTCACTTGCCACCTTTTCGCGGACAGGGTACCCTCCACACCATGCAGCCCCGCTCCGCAAGCCAACAAGTCTTACATTTGGTGCTGCGTCTTGATTTTGCCATGGCAAAGGACATATTAGTGCACCCATCATCATCGCAGGTTGCACACCCGCTCAGTCCTTGCGGTGCTACTAACTCAGTGATCAGTGAGAGAAAGGAAGGGATGAAGAGGGACACTGAGTGCCCACAATGTAGACAAAACCCTCACAGCTCACCTTTACACCACCACTGTGTCTCCAACCACGTGCCGGGACCATTTGGAACTCTCAAGCACCCACATCTGAAACATAGTACAGAATTAGTAATGGCAGAGTATATACGACTGTGTACGCCTAAATTGCTGTGCCACCTTTGTGCATCCAGGCTGCTGCACTCCATCCACTACCACAGCCCAGAGGTATCAGCCAGCCTCTGCTCATGGATGCCTCACTGCTCACCTTTTCACGGACAGGGCACCCTCCACACCATGTAGCCCCGCTCCGCAAGCCAACAAGTCTTACATTTGGTGCTGCGTCTTGATTTTGCCATGACAAAGGACATACTAGTGCACCCATCGACATTGCAGGTTGCACACCTGCTCAGTCCTTGCGGTGCTACTAACTCAGTGATCAGTGAGGCCAAGCATGTGGCGGTAGGCCCCAGCTGTTGCATGGCTCAGGCCTACACTGTGGTCCAGCAGGGCACACAAAACATGAGGTGTCCGGACCACCGGCACGGGTCATCATCATGGCAGTGTACCTCTGCCGGCTGCAGTGCATGCGGTGCGAGCAACTCTAAAATGGCGTAGAGCACGTGCGCTTGGTCTTTTTTAATAGTAGGGTCACGTGTCCAGTGATGCCTCTGCTGGATGGGTGTGGTGTGGGTGTATACCAGCTGTGAGGGAGTGGCTATGGCATACTGACAACTAGACGTGTGACCAGCAGATCACTATAATGAAAATCTGGGCCATGTAGCGTTGTTGTCCTTCCCTGTAATCGTAAGTGGAGTGGGCTAGCCTGGCATGTGCCAGTTCTGCGTGAGGCTGTGAAGAATGACTCACAAGCTATGGGCGTGGCTCTGTCATGAGCTCTATGAGGAATCAACTGATGCGGGCAGTGGTGCCAGATTGGGCTAGATCACGCACAATTGGGCTATATATTTCCGGTTGTGAAGTAAAATGTAGCTTTGTGCTAGTTGCCAAACTATGAATATATATACAGCGCTGCAGCAAAGTAGTATGTTAAAGCTCTTTATTAGACAAATATTTACTTGGCAGCCTTCTGCAACATCAATTTCAATTCATTCACCGGCTGCTTGACGCTGACCCTGCCCGTCCTTCCTTAAAGTAGCAATATTGGGCTACTTTTTGATTGGCTTTGGGCTAGAGAATGTTTAAAAAATCTGGCAACACTGGATGCGGTTGTCCGTGTTGTAGTGCCGCCGTCATCCGGGTCGCAAGCGCCAACGTGTCACTCCGCGAGCCAAGTCTCACAACATGGCCAACATGGAAGGTTACGGGGACTCACTAACCCTACAATCATCCATAGTTCCACACAATATAGATGATGGCTATGGCAAATCTGTGTGGATATGAATGTTTATTACACATTCAGTGGAGTGTTGCAGCTGTAGCAATACAGGGCCATGGAAAGTTCTAGTTTCAGTTTTTGGCACATGGAGGGCAGCCAATTAGAGACAAGCTCGTTGTCGGAGTTAGGCTGCGCCAACATATGTACTTATACAATCAGTCCGCAATCCCAACGCACTTATAAATGTACTATACACTCTACTTGCAGTACTCTAATGATCCAGTATCGTACGTACTTGTACAATGACGAGACAAAGTTACATAACAAAAGTTTTCCCCCACTGTCAAAGGTAAGTTGATTGCATACGCTGTCCAGAGAGCAATGTAATGTGGTAGGGCCCAGGAGGCCCAGGGGGCCCAGGGGCAGCATGTTGCATACATAATGAACACACAGACACAGATAGATAGTGGAAGTGGGTACGGGCACGTACACTCGACTCCTTTTTATTACCAGGGTCACGTGTTCAGTGACGTCTGTGCTGGATGCGTGTGGGGTGAGTGTAAGCCAGCTCTCTGTGAATGGTTGGTGCTGGCAACAAGTACAACAGTAATCATTGCATCAGACACAGAGATTCAATCATAAAGGGTCAATGAATTATGCTGCAGTAAAATAGGGGCACCAGATGTGAAATAATACACAAAAGATTCTATCGTAAAGGGTCCATGACTTGTGGTACACTGAGGTAGGGGCACCAGATGTGAAGTTACACACAAAATGTTGTATCATAAAGGATCCATGTTTTGTGCTGCACTGAGATAGAGACATCAGAAGCATTTAGTGTCTGTGCATCATGCGATGATGCCTGGTGCGGGCGAGCCGACCTGGGAGCAATGTGTGTTGCCTACTGGACTGTGTCATCTGCAATCGCGACTAGATGTGAATTGTGAGCCCTGCTATCCGCAGTGTACATCGAAGGCACTAGTCCGCACAGACACTGAGGAATGCTTTTAGTCACTTCCTCTTGACAAAATTCGAGGAAAGAGAGTACAATTCTCTCTGCAATAAATAAGTCATATCTCAATTTAAATTGTGAGCTCTGCTGACCGCAGTGTAGGTGTATGGAACAAAAGATCAAACATTTATGAAATACACTGACAAAATCTTGGTTCTTCTGAATACAGTTTTAAAGTTCGGTATTCTGAAGCTGGAATCTGAACTGAATGATCATCATATTCCAGTAGGGAACAGCTTTGGAAAACAACAACCTTCCAAAGTTTTTTCCCAAACACTCATGGGAGTTCCTTTTGCTTTTTTAATCTGGAACAATTCAATAGTATCTCCTATCAGTTCTTTTGAATGTAAAAGGTGTACAGTATAATGTTCATTAATTTCTTCTTTTCTTGAATTCTCCACTTTTTCAATGTGTCCACTTGAAATATGTGTTTCAACTTCAAAAGTAAATTCTTCTTGTTCTACATTTACAGTTTTATAGTAAATATTGTTTTGCACCAGATATAATGTAGCCTTTTGGACTTTCCTGACATCTACTAACTCTTGCTATGTAGAGGCCTAGTGAAGACTAGGTCTGACTGGGAGCTCACCCATTGTCCCTGGGGTTTCAAATTTTTTTTATCGGTTAATCAATATTGTAATGACCCAACTATATTCCATATAAATAAACTCACAAGTATTTTCACTTGATCAAACACTTTTTAGTAGTGTTTCATATATGCAAAGTCACTCAAGTTGTATCAATACAAAAAATAATTCAAACAAAAAATTCACATTGCAATCAAATGGTTCTGCTGTGTACAATTACATAACAATTAATAAATGAACTGAACAAAAATAACATTTCCCAATGCATTTCGGGTCATGTCCGACCCTTCTTCAGGGGAATACAATTCGAATAGCGAATCCAATCTTGATTATTTGAACGTTACATTCACATCAGTTCCGTTTCTGGGCACTGCAAAAATAATAATAGTCATATTTTCCCACTGTATATAATTCTGTGTACATGGTCTAATGTTATAGAATTAACACTGATTTCCATGAAATAAAGTGTGAATAAGAAGATGATGTAGTGATGTCTAACATAAACGAGAATCACGAAGCACATAGTGAGTGAACATGATGCAAAGTAATGCCAACACCCACCCGTCGTGAAAAGGGTCCTAATGTGAAATCGTGCCCAAACCCATTCCGTAACCATTAATATGCCGCGATATTTATTGAAATGCGGGGGATGTCTACCTGACTTGTTCAAATAACTGCACGATAATGTCGTGTCTGGTTACCGGAGCAGATATAATCGAAATCTGAAAGAAGTATTAGAAACTAAGGTAAACGGTTGAATAATAATGTAAAGGAACCTGCTGTGAGCATATTTTCCGTCTCTTTGTGGGTACACCATTACCAAGAATGACTACAGGTTCAGTATCCTCTCTTTCTACACCAACAGTTTCAACATTTTTCTTAAAATCTATAGGTAAATACACAACTCTTCCTTTTAGGTTTAACTCTTTTTTATTGAAAATGTCATCAAAAGGAAAAGCAGTAAGTACAACAATCACCTTCGTATCATAAGCAGGCAAAGTGTCACAAAAGCGAATGGTGTTTAATACAGAAACATTGCGGTCTCCAAAGTATAGTCCAAGAACCCACCAACCGCTGAGATGTCTAGCTTGGTGATAATAACAAAAGACAAAAGAAGAACTGCCCCCCCTCCCCGCTCCGCTTCCCTCCCCTCTCCCTCCCTGTCCAGTGCTCACAACAGTTCCCATGCGCCCATTCTCTCTGCTCCGCTGATCCTTGGGGCAGGTGAGTTCCCTGAATTCCGTGACCAAGAGTGAACAAAATGGTTGCCAAAGCTCCTCGTATTGATATCCCTCCCCCGCCATGGTGAGCGATAGTTTTTTCATGCCCAGCACGTGCCACAACCTATGCAGCCAGCCGGTGATGGAAGGGACTGTGTCGGTGCGCCAGTATACAAGGATGTTTTGTACCACTGAGCCTAGTGCAATGGCCATTTGGCGGCCTCTGCGGGATCATAAGGGATATGTGAGGGGGTTAGGCAGCCCTAACAGTACATATGCTGGGAAGCGGAGGAGCTCTGTTTGGAAGTCTTTGTCTACCTCATCTAGTACCTGTGTCCAGTATACTTGAGGATAGCTGCATTCCCACAACAGGTGGACCAGGTTGCCAACCTGGCCACAACCTCGCCAGCAGAGGTTCTCTTTGTTACGGTCCATCTCGTGCAGGCGTTCCGGCGTGTAATACCAATAGGTCGTTAGTTTAGTAAGTGTCTCCGTAAGTCCTATGTGGTATGCAGAGTGTCGTGCCCTGTAAGAAATTTTCTCCCACTCTTTATGGCTAAAAAGCCCTGCCCAGTTCCCTCTCCCATCGCTCCCTGCCTGGGTTGTATATGTGCGTCTGTGGTGTCTGCAGCATTTTGTATAGATCAGATATGAGTTTAGCATTTGAAGTGCGAGTCAAGAGCCATCGTTCATACGATGAAAACCGCCTGTCTGCGTCTGCCCGCACCTGTGGCTGAAGCGCCCAGTGCCTGACTTGAAGGTACCGCATCCGGTCTGTCTCTGGCAAGGTATACTCTTGTTTAAAGTGGTTAAATGGAAGCACTCCCTCCGGGCTGTAGATGTGGTATAGAAAGCGGCAACCCGCTGCTGTCCAATGCGCAAAGGCTGATTTATCCATGCCTGGTGTAAAGTCTGGGTTATCTACCAGCGGTGTGAGCGGGGACGGGAAAGTTGTAAGGCCGTGTGTGAGGCTAGTGGCGTCCCACACCTCCATAGGGATGAGTGTGATGAGTGAGGCGTACAAATTAGCAGGCCTATGACCCCTCCGAAGAAAGGGGATTTCCTGCAATGGTCGGCCTGCTACCGCCTGGTCCTGGAAGAGCCAGTGTTTTTCCGACTCCCACTTGCTCCATTCTACCATGTAGCGCAATTGCGGGGCCTGATAGTATTTGTGCCAGTCCGGTATTCCCAGGCCTCCGGATTCTGGGGCCAGAGTGACCAGTGCTCTCCGCATTCGCGGTTTCCGCCCTTGCCAGATGAATTGGACAAGTTCGGATTGCGTTTGCCGTATCCATCCGGACGGTGGACGCAAGGGTAGGGCCCGAAAGAGGTAGAGAATTTGGGGTAATATGGTAATTTTAACTGCTGCAATCCTTCCCAACCAGGAGAGTGGGAAGTGTCTCCAGCGTCCCAGCTCCTCCGGTATTTTCCCCCAGAGCGCTGTGCAGTTCGCCACCGCCATAGTGGTAAGTGAGGGGGCCAATTGGATCCCGAGATAAGGGACTGTGCTCGACGCCCACTGGATGGGAAATAAGCCCTGTAGATAAGTCCTCGTGGAGGGGGATAGCGGCAAGTCTAGTGCCAGCAATTTGTCTGGGTTCATTTTGAAGCCCGCCACTTCGGCGAATGCGTCCAATTCCACCATACAGGCTGGTAAAGCAGTTCGTGGATTATCTAAGGAGAGCAATATATCGTCGGCGTATAGGCTGACGGCATGCGTAAATTCGCCGAACTTTATCCCTGTGATCTCTCGATTTTGACGCACGCGTTGGGTGAAAGGCTCCGGGCCCGATTCACAGAATGAACTTAAGACTCAATCCTAAACTTACTACTATGTTGGTATTCACAGAATGCAGTTACTACTTTTGGCATTCACAGAATGCACTTACTACTTTTGGCATTCACAGAATGCACTTACTACTTTTGGTATTCACAGAATGCACTTACTACTTTTGGCATTCACAGAATGCACTTACTACTTTTGGTATTCACAGAAGTTACGATTTTGTCTTAAGTCTGTCTTAAGTCTGTGTTAAATATGCCTTAAGTCTGCCTTAAGTCTGTCTTAAGTTTGTCTTAAATAAGACAAACTTAAGACAGACTTAAGACAAACTTAAGACAAAATCCTAACTTCTGTAAATACCAAAAGTAGTAAGTGCATTCTGTGAATAGCAAAAGTAGTAAGTTCATTCTGTGAATGCCAAAAGTAGTAAGTTCATTCTGTGAATGCCAAAAGTAGTAAGTAGTAAGTTAATTCTGTGAATGCCAAAAGTAGTAAGCGCATTCTGTGAATACCAAAATAATAGTAAGTTTAGGATTGAGTCTTAAGTTCATTCTGTGAATTGGGCCCTCCATGTATAGGGTGAATAAGAGGGGCGAGAGCGGGCACCCCTGCCTCGTGCCCCTCTCAATGATAAAACTGGCCGAGCTATATCTGTTTACCCGGACCAATGCGGTGGGAGATCTGTAACAGTTAAAAATGAGGTTGCGGAATTTCTCCCTAATCCCTACCTTTGCTAAAACCATGTCTAGATAGGGCCAGTGGACTAGGTCAAACGCTTTTTCTGCGTCCACCGCCAGCATCAGTCTCTCTCCCGGAATGCGGATGCTTTTTCTATCAGGTGGTGATGTGCTTTGTGTTATCTACCGTCTGACGCTCCGGAATAAAGCCTGCCTGGTCTGGGTCTATTAGACCTGGTAGATGGAGCACTAGGCGGCCTGCCAGAATCCCCGTATAGAGTTTGAGGTCTACATTTAACAGTGATATCGGTCGGTAGGCCCCGCATCTGGTCGGGTCCTTCCCTGGTTTGGGGATGACAGTTATGGACGCCCGTAGTAGGTCAGGCGTTATTGCACCGGGTTCGGCAAACGTGTTAAACAGGCGAGTGAGGAGCGGTGCTAGCGTGGTGCAGAATTTCTTATAAAAAAGGGCTGGAAAACCATCCGGCCCGGTGCCTTCCCAAGTTTGAGCCTGGCGATAGCGGCGATCACCTCCTCCACCCGAATATCCCTCTCGAGGTGTTCTGCTTGAGGTGTCGTCAGTGAGGGGAGTGGGACTGAGTCTAGGTAGTCCTTAGCCGCCAGACCATTGGGCGGGCCCCTGCATAGAGGGAAGCATAAAACTTGCAGAAGGCATCTGCAATGTCCGCGTCTTCCGAGACACTCACCACATCGGGTCGGATAATTTCTTTAACCTTTTGGTGTTGACGTGTAACCCGCAACCGGTTAGCTAGCAGGCGGTCACACCTGTCCCCTCCTGTATAATATGCATGCCGCAGCCTCAGCGCCGCAAATTCTGCATGGTCCATGTCCAGGGCCGACAGCTGTTGTCTCGTGACCTTCAGTTGTTTCCAAATTCTCGGGGCTCCTGTCCTCTGGTGCATTTGTTCTAATTCATGCACACGCTGCTTGAGCTCGTCGCACTTACGTTGTCTGTCCCTGTTGTTGGCTGAGGATAGAGCTATAAATTCCCCACGGAGGACGGCCTTCAACGCTGCCCACTGCGTCGCTAAAGACGTATCGGGATTGGCATTGTGGGAAAGGTAATCCCTGATTGTGTCTTGAATGTGCTTTATCGTATCTTTCCTATGTAATAACGTGTCTCGGAGGCGCCACACTCTCGGGGGGTAGGATATAGGCGGCAGAGTGAGCGTGGCGGTGACTGGTGCATGATCTGAGAGTGAAAGCACTCCTATCTCTGTCGAGGTCGTTAGTGTGCATGTTGGCCCTGAGGTTATGAGGTAGTCTAATCTAGCATAAGTTTTGTGAGCGTTAGAATAGTAAGAGTATTCTATATCTCGGGGTGGTGTGTGTGCCAGAGATCGTGGAGGTCCAATTCCTTCAACCGTTCAGCACCTCCAGTGGAGAGCGCTCCTACCTGGTGAGTGCGTTGGCATGACCTGTCCAGTACGTTGTCAAATACTAAGTTTAAGTCGCCCCCTAATATAATGTGTCTGTCTGTTGTGGCTGTGATGTCGGTGATGGCTGTGTGAAGGTATTGTTCTTGGCCCTCGTTAGGGGCATACACTGATCCTACTGTGAACGTGAGTCCCCCCAAGGTAAAGCGATATGCAAGCAGCCGCCCTTTAACCCCTTCGATGCTCATGACGAGCTCAGCTCGTCATGAGGCACAGTGGAGCTGTGCTGATGACGAGCTGAGCTCGTCATGAACAATGGGAATTACCCTCATGCAGCACAGGAGGGGAAAATGCACAGCAGCCATGTGGTTAATCTCTGCGCTCTTATGTAATACCTCCCCCTTGAAGTGCCGCACCACCAGAATTGCCACCCCCGCAGTTTTGGTCGGGCCAGAGGAGAATAACTGTGTGGGGAATTTGTGGGAGCGTAGCCAGTGGCAGTCTTGTGCTAATAAATGAGTCTCTTGCAATAGGCATATGTCTGCGTGCGCGTTTTCTAGGCTGGACAAGATCGCTCGTCGTTTGACGGGGTTGTTGAGGCCCCGCACATTAAGGGTCAGTACCTTACAAGTGTTGGGAGGCATAACCTGTGGAAGATCCAGTAGCGCCAATGTGTGGGGCCTGACATGGCCAGAGGCAATCGCATGTGGTAGGTTGGTGCGTGGGGAATCCCTCGCCCTGCGCGGGTATAGCAATCGGGAATAGAGTCTGAACATCGAGCACTGGACACCCTGCCTCCCCCTTCCCCAACTCACCCCAGCACTCCTCCAAACACCCCTGGACTTGGAATCCCCCTCCCGTCCCCAACCCACCCCTCCCATCCCCTCCCGTCCCTCCTTCTGCCCCTCTCCCCATCCTGCTCCTCCAAATCCCCCCTCCTGTGCCCTCCCTATCCCCAACAGAACATACCAGTGAACAGTTCAAAGTCCCAGGCCGGTTAGCCTTCAATTCCGGCCTGTGGCAGTCATCCATGAAGGAGCAAGTGGCTGTGGCGACCCGATCGGCCCCCCGCCCGCCCCCCGTTAGACCTGCTGAAGCACGATGCAATCATAACCCCCGCCCCTGCGTGATCAGTGGACTGTTGCTGTGTCCTTAGACACCTCCTGAATGGCCGACGCCTGTTCCTGTGCTACCACGGCGGGATCTGGCTTCAGGGTGGCCATAGTTGGTCGTCTGCGGCGTACACGCTGCCACCCATCCTGTGAGAAATGTGGGGATTTCTCTTGTGAGGATCGCGGGCCACTCTCCAGAGGCTGGAGTTCCTCGGGATGGTCAATACCCAGTAGGTCACATGTGTCCTGCAATGACCGAAGTTGGTGTAGAGTCCCATTCCATTTTAATATCAGTCTAAAGGGGTGGCCCCATGAGTAGGGGATTCCTTTGTCTCTGAGGAATGAAGTGGCCGGCTGGAAGGCCTTCCTTTTATGTAAGGTGATGGCTGAGAGGTCCTGATAGAACGCCACCTGGTGCCCTTGGTGGCTGAAGGGCTGCTTCCGGCGTGCTGCTTGTAGAATCCCCTCCTTCAAAGGGTAGTCTGGCAGAAAGGCCAGTATGTCGGGTTGTGGAGCAGGGCCCCGGCGTGCAACACCCACCCTGTGCGCTCTATCTATGCGAATTGGAAAGTCGTTAGGTTCCCCCAGCATGTCCCTGAACAACCCCTGTAGGAAGCTCATGATATTGTCCCCTTCTGCGTTGGATGGAACACCTCGGACCCTGATGTTGTTCCTCCGAGAACGATTCTCGAGGTCCTCTGCATGTGCCTGGAGGTCCACCTGTTGCTCCTTCAGGCGAATAACTTCTTGCTGCAGCTGGTCGATCTCGTCGCTTCTGGCTTGCGTTGTTTCCTCCACCGCTGCCACCCTTTCGCCTAGTCCATCGACGTCTCTCCTTAACTCGCGGTGCTCCCCAGCCATTTCCTGTTTTAGCGCTTGGAAATCCTCCCGTAGGGAATTGAATAAAGTTTCGAGGAATGATTTTGTGATGGGCATCTCTTCTTCCCCCGACCCTGGGAACCCACTCTTCGTTGCCTGGGAGGTGGGTGAGGGGCTCTTCTCCCCCTTGGGGGCACCCTTAGCCAACATTTCTGTGATGGTGCGTCCGCCTCGGCGTCCAGCATTAGCCATTATTAACCGTCTCTCCCTCCTCAGTGTCGTTTTCCCTTTCTGCCCGACCGGGGTAGGCGTGTGGCCCTCCGCCACCCCCTCAGCGGCTCTCTGCTGCAGACCGACAGTCTAGGACTCTGCTATACCTTCGCCTCGCAAGCTCCAGGGAGTTCCGTCCGCCGGTCTACTCGGGAGGGCACAGGCTGGATCCCAGGAGTTGCCCACACCGAGATGAAGGGCTGCGCCGAGTGGAGCCCCCAGACATCACAAGGGGTGCTCGGGGACACCTCCCCCCGTTCTCCTCACCTCATCGACCCACGGCCCGGGTCCAGGCAAAGTAAGGCATCCGCTGAGGTCAAGTCCCCGGCCTCTCGGATGTCTGCTCTGGGTGCCGTGGCTCAACCCAGACTCCTCTGTTGCCTCTTCCAGCCACTCGCTCATTGCAACCTGGCTCGGTGTGTTGTGTAGGGTGCAGCCGCGTGAGTCCGCGGGGGGGCCAGCCCTGCTGGGCTACTTGTGTCTCCTCCGGGCAAGCCGCTAGGCCACAGGCTCCAGCTCCACTTCCGCCACCGCCCGATCTCTGCTGCTCCGTCAGCGGCCCTCCTCCGCAGACCGAGGACCCTGCTGCACCTTCGCCTCACCATCCTAGGTCCTTTATGTGGGGGTCTGAGTCGGCCCTGTACCAATCTGGTAGATGTTGCCAAGCCTAACTCTGCCCCTGGTCGGGCCGCCCTGGCCCCGCCGGGCCGCACAGACGGTGGGGGGGAATGTGCTGTGGGATGTCAGTATCCAGCTGGGGGCACCACCAGGCAACGCAGTCAGAATGCCACCTCACACAATCCGATCTAGCCGGAGCACACCAGGCAGCTACGTGCTAGGCAGTCCTTATCAATCCCACCGCTCCAAGTCGGGAATTGCCTGTGTTAACCCCCGCTCCCAATACCTGCACGGATGAGGGGTTGCCCTGCGTCCTGTTACCCCTCTGAGGCAACGTCTCCACGCTCCTGCCTCGTGATGCCGCTCCTCCCCCAAGCTGGCCCCGGCTGCGGACAGGCCGTGCTAGGCCCCGGACCGGAGACTCAATTTTCGCGCTTCCTGCGCCTCGTGGATTCCACCGCTGGTTCGTCCTGTTGCTCCTCCCTTCCGTGGCTGGGCGCTGCTGCCGCTCACCTCAGTGCAGCGGTCTCTCTCTGCCCATCGGATGGTCGGCTCCCTGCTCCAGGTCGCGCCCCATGGGACAGGGCGCCGGCGCACCCACTCACAACCACCAGGAACAGGCCCCGATCCCGGGCCTCGATTTTCACACCTCCCGGCGTGCTCCTCTAATGCCTCCCGCCGTGTGCTCCGCTTATCCTATTTTGCCCCGGGCACCACAGGCACACGAGGGACCCCGGTTGCCGCAGGTATCTCCGGGCTGCTGCTCATCTACGGGGGTGCATCCGGTGGGTTGCTGCGGGCTGGCTTCGTAGCTTTCATTTGGCGGGCTCGCCCGACATTTCCTCTTCTCCGCAGCCGGGGCGCTCTCTGCGGGTAATGTGACAGCCGCCTGCGACACTCTCACCGGTGCACAACTCCACCGGAGCTCTCACTAAATGCCCAGTCACAACTGGGCCAGGTGTGCGTCAGGTTGGGGGTTCGGGAAGCTGATTAAGGGGCATTAAGGCGGTTTATCATTGTTTTCCTTTTCTCTTTTTAAAAACACATCTACATTCCTAGTTTGAATTTTATAATGAGTACGTCAACAACAAATACAAACATAGTTGGGATTTTCACCAGAAACTACTTTAAACTTTGTTATTTCTTTTTCAAACTTCACATCAGTACTATCTTCCATCTCTTCTTCAACGCCTACACTTATCAAACTCTTACTTTCTCTACACTCCTGTTGACCAGCAAAGAAACGTAAATCTATGTTATCACAATTTCGTTTTACATCCAACAATGAACCATGAAAAAGAGCTGTATTAATTTCATTTAGACATAATACAGGAATTTTCACGTAGTAAAATCTTCGCATTTCGGAATGATGTACTGCTAACATTCTTAAATGATGAAAATGACTTTGACACACTTTCCTAGAAACACAAGCCAGAGAATGATCTTTCAACCCTGTATTTTTTCTCACTTTGCAAGGATCCAGTCGTCGTAATATCTTAATCTTCTGTTTCACAGTTTCTCTTCCATATTGTCTTAGGAAATTTAGTAAAATATCAATAGATTGTTGACGTATACTACAAATACTACTACATTCCCATGTAAACACTGGAGCCTGGATACCTCTCCTTTGAACTTCCTCAGCTGTTACTTGTTCAACATTTCTAGGAAGTATCCTTTCTTTTTCAATTGGAGAGACATTTTTCACTTCATAACAACGACCTCAGGTATCAACTGCATGCAGTAATCTATTTTGTTGAAAATAACAAAATATTGTGTCATAAAGGGTCCATGAGTTTTGCTGCACTGAGTTAGCGGCTCCTGAAGCACTCAGCGTGTGCGCACCCTGCGATGATGCGTGGTCTGGACGGGTCGCACTGGGAGCAATGTCTTTTGTCTATTGAATTCTGCCTTAATAAGGCCATGTGGCAATGACATATGGTACAGTGAGTTAGTGGCACCTGAAGCACTCAGCGTGTGTGCAGCCTGCGATGATGTGTGGTCCGGGCGGGCCGCTGTGGGAGCAAAGTCTTCTGTCTAATTAATTCTGCCTTAATAAGGCCATGTGGCGTTGACTTCTGGTGCACTGAGTTAGTGGTACCTTTGGCGCTCAGCGTGTGCGCACCCTGCAATGATGCGTGGTCCGGGGAGGACGCACTGGGAGTAATGTGTCTTGTGTACTGGACTGCGTCATCTGCAAACACCACTCCATCTGAATTGTAAGCCCTGTTGTCTGCAGTGTAGATCGAAGGCAGTAGTCTGTACAGACATAAGTCTGTGGTGCTGGGCCGCTGGGTTCACAGGGGGCCTGTGTCGAGGAGGCCGGTGGTCACAACGGTAGCCACGTGGCAGGGTGAGGGCCACCGCTCTGGAACCACGCCCAGAGCTCCCGCATATTTATTCATACTCCTACATTGGAGTGGCGTACATTGGACCAGCCCACTCCACTTCCAGGGGGGGCAACACAGCTACATGACCTAGATCGTCCACACTGCCTGAGGTAACATGGTTGCGTCTATTGTCCACAACACTACAATCACCAGCAGTATATGTACACATGGAGAGGTTTGTGCTCTGCGTTGTGAGGTCTGTCTGGCACATCACTGCTACACTTGGCATTGTGTGCATTTTTATTGATGGGTGACTTGCGTCCTTCACACATACTTGGTTGCCACATCTGGCAACATTCAAGTATTGTGTGGTTGAGGGACGATGCCGTTTTTGGAAGGTCCGCTCTCCTGTTCTGCGCTGCCTTGGTGGTAGTAGGGAGGGGGGTGGTCTGGGGGGACTTCCTGAGGCTGGTGGCACTGGGTGTTGGGTGTTGTGACCTTCTTGGGTGTCTGAGCTGCATGATCAGTAAGTTTATGACATGTGTTGGTCTTCAGATGTGATTCTGGGTTGGGCTCCCTTTCACACTGTAGGTAGTCATACTAGTTTACACCAGTAAAAGGCAAATGTTAGATTCCTACTGCTAACGCAGCTTATTGCCTGTTTTTAGATCACACCCCAGATTTGGCTGCTCATTGCATCTAAGCGCCAACTCCCAGTTCCCTGGTCACAGAATCACTTGGAGGAAATATATGAAATGATATAATCCTCCAACACGAACTGTGCTCCAAACTGTTGATAACCAGGGATATGTACAGTATATTTTGTATATACATTGCACCTTGTATGTATGCTTCTATGCATAGTTCTTATATGAAAATCAATCTAATTTATATCAAGGGATGAAATGTTGGGTCTTTACTAATATTTGTATGAGTATATATCAACATAATGAATAAATGAGTGAATGAATGAATGAATGAAAGAAAGATGACTTCTAGAGTGCAAACAGCTGCTTCCAATGAAGCATCCCTGCGCTAAGCTGTCTGACTCTAGCATCTTTTAACAATTCTCTACCAGAGGTATCTACTTTTCTCTAAACATAAAAGTCTTCAGATTGGCCTTCAAAGTGGGCTCTAAGACTGTAGCTCGGACCCGGTCCAGCAGGGATTTCCACAGGCTAGCAGCCTGGAAAGAAAAAGATCTTGCCCCCTCTATGGCCCTGGGTACCCTAGGAATACACAGGAGATTTTGGTTGCTGAAAGGAGTGCCATATAGGGTATGTATTTTTTAACTTTCCCTGGTGTATAAGATGGAACTTTTTCGTGTATGGCTCTACAGGTAATTATTAGTGCTTTACACGTTATTCTCTGCCTAATTGGCAGCCAGTGCAGTTACTTCAGACCATTCCAAATGGAAAGCCGTTTGGGAATATGCAGAACAAGCCATGCCATTGTGTTCTGCACAAATTGGAGCCTATTTAGCAATTTCATGGGTGCGTCCCAGAACAATACATTGGCATAATCTGAACTAGAGGTTATTAAGTCGGTTACAATGTCTTTCCGAGTGACTACTGGAAGAAATGTTAAAGTTTTAAAAATATTTATGTAGAGTAAAGCATATGGCTGCAGTGGATTGTATAGGTAGTTGAAATGATAGTATGGTGTCCAATTGGACATCCAAGTTTCGGGCAACTGATGTTGGAATCAGAGGTTCCACCTGCTCAGTTGGCCATAGTCTCCTGATGTCCAATGACGAAGAATTTCCAAAAAACAGAATATCTGGTTTATTCGAATTCAGCTGCAGATAGCTACTGCGCATCCAATGTTTTATGAATGAAAAACATCTCGGTACGTTAGCAGTCAAAGGGGGCAGATTTACAAATATTTTGCGCTGGTTTACCATCACAAAAGTGACGCTTACTAGCACAAAATGTTTTTTTTACTATTTACTTTCCAGCGCAAATTTTGTTTTAGGCTGGAAAGCACCCTCAAAGTAGAGCAAAGCACTGCTTTGCGTTGCTTAGCATCGAGGGGCGTTACAAGGGTGGAACAGGGGCATTCCCATGCAACCAACTCATGCCTTTTGACACGAACCCATAGTTACAAAGATTGGTAGACATGGTTTTGCGCCAAAAGCTAACGCCCCTTCAAAGGAGCTGCCAGCAGGAGAAATGCTTTAATTTCTCTGTGCTGTTCCAACTTTGAATGT
Source organism: Lissotriton vulgaris (assembly GCF_964263255.1). Lineage (NCBI taxonomy): Eukaryota > Metazoa > Chordata > Amphibia > Caudata > Salamandridae > Lissotriton > Lissotriton vulgaris. The sequence goes on from NC_141685.1 coordinate 302,929,303, forward strand.
GTGCTGCATTTTGCAGCACGCGTACAAAGTGGGAAAAGCTTTCCATTGTGTCTAGGCATGGTATTTTGTACAATAATGGTACCCTTCCCCTACAAAACCTATGCTAGACTCATGCACACACCCTAGCGCTGTCGCTAAGGTGTCTGCAAGATGCACATCCCCTGCAATCAGGGTCGGTGCAAGGGAAAGAGGAGAGAGCCATATCTCTGAAGACATGGCGCTCTCCTGCTCCCTCCCTGTTGCGCAACGTAGCGCAGACTTGCGGGGGCTGCGCTGCATGACTTTTTTGTAAATCTCCCTCATAGTGTTGTCCAGGTATTGAAATGCAAACTCCTGGCATGCTGCTGGTTCGGATATGAAATCCCCTTGCCTCCTGAAGGTCCTTGAACCTATACAGCCACTGACACAAGCACACATTCACCCATACAGCCACTATCACATTCACTCACCCACCCATACAGTCACATATATACCCCATCACTCACCTAAAAAGCCTTTCACATACCCAGTTACCCACCCATATACTACTGACACATTCCCTTACTCAACCACACAGCCAGACACACACTCACTCACCTACAGAGTTCCTCCCACACACACTCACAAACCCATACATCCATTGACTCTCCCACTCACTCATCCATACAGGCATTCACATGCCCCTCACCACCCATAGAGACACTCAGAAAGCCATATAGGTTCTTAAACAACCAATCACTCAACCATACAGCCACTCACGCACACACCCATACAACCACTTAAACACGAACAGCCGGACTGATACAGACATTCACAAATGCAGTCACTCACCCATACATTCACTGAGGCACCTAATCGCTCACTTATACCGTTAGTCATGTATCCACTGAATCATCCATACAGGCACTCAGACACCCACTGATTCACCAATACATCTTGGTATACACTTTATTTTAAACACTGACAGTCACTGGATGATGTCATCAGTGATGTCATTTTGTTCAGTGATGTCACTGACCATTTCATGAGTGATGTAATATGTGAGGTCATTAGCAGTGCATTGCGCTGGGTGCGAGTTGTAGTTTTTTTTTTACTGAATATATATAAGGATGATATTGTTAGGAAATAACATTAACAAAACGCACACAACCATTGAAATTCAGCAGTTATAATTACCTAAGCTCAAAATAACAAACACCCTACAATGCACTGCTTATGGCCTCAATCATTACATCACTCATGACATGGTCAGTGACATAACTCATTACATCCCAAATGACATCAAGTTTATGAGTGTTAAACATATATACTAACCTACTACAAAAGTTAGATTAGTTTACTGGTTGTACTAATAATGAGTGAAACCATTTCTAACATGTTATCTGAGTGGCTGTGTGACTGTCTGTATAAGTGTGTGGGTGGGTGTCCGAGGCTGTATGGGTGTGTGAGTGCATGCATGAGTGGCTTTATGGGTGGGTGAGTGGCTTTCTGACTAGCTCTCTTGGTATGTGAGTAATTGTATGAGTGGTCGTATGGGTGTCTGAGTGGGTGTCTGAGTGGTTGTGTGAGTGTGTGAATGGTTTTGCGGGTGTGTGAGTTGGTGTGTGAGTGGCTGTATGGGTATGTGAGTGGCTGTATGGGTGTGTAATTGGGTGTGTGAGTAGCTGTGTGGGTGAGTGAATGGCTTTGTGAGTGGCTTTATGGGCGTGTGAGTTGCTGTATGGTTATGGGAATAGCTGTTTGAGTGGCTGCATGGGTAGGTGAGTTTGTGTGTGAGTGAGTGTATGTATGGGTGAGTGAGTGAGTATCTGAATGGCTGTATGAGAGACTGGGTGTGTAAGCTGATGTATGGGTAAGTGAGTGGCTGTTTGAGTGGTTGTTTGGTTAAGTGAGTTGATGTGTGAATGACTATTGGAGAGTGAGTGTCTGTGTGAATGACTGTATGGGTGAGTGAGTGGATATGGGAATGCTTGTATGGATGTCTGAATGGGTATGTAAGTGGTAATGTGGGTATGTGTGAGTGCTTGTGTGGTTGAATGAGTGGCTATGTTTAGAGGCTGTATGGGTGAGTGAGTAGGTATGTGAATGGCTGTTACGGTGAATAAGTATATATGTGAATTACTGTATGGGTGAGCTGTGTGATTGGCGGCATGGGCGAGTGATTGATTTTATGAGTGGCTATATGAGTTAGTGAATGATTATGTGAGTGGCTGTATGAGTGAGTGAGTGGGTATGTGAGTGGCTCTAATGAGGAGTGAGTGGTTGTGTGGGTACTTGTATGGGTTTGGAAATGGGTCTGTGAGTGGTTGTGTGAGTGGTTGTATGGGTATTTGAGTGGGTGTATGAGAGGATGTATAGGGCTGTGAGTGGGTATGTGAGTAGTTCTGTGGATGATGGTATCAGGGATGTCATTTGAGATGCCATCAGTGAGGTCACTGACTATGATATGAGTGATGTAATCTATGAGGTCATAAGCAGTGCAATTCAGTGACGTAAATTATAATAGGCTTAGATAATTTTAACTTCTGAATTTCAATGAATTTGTATGTTTTTTTAAATTTAATTTCCTAACTATAACAACCCTGTAATCTTTGGTTTTTAAGTGAATTTCTAAGATTTTCGAAATTTTTAATTCATAACTAACCGTGGGCAATGAACTCCGCTCCGCTTGCGAAGATTTGCTAACTACGCACTACATCGAACACACGGAATTCATGCAAATACTCCCACATAGCGGAGTTAACAACTGCACCCACAAACTTTTGATGAAAACACTTTACATTTACATGCTAAAAAGCATATAACCAATTCACAAAAGTGAACTTTGAAAAATATCAGGCAACAAGGGAGGCGATGATTTTGGGGTCCCCCCTAACCTAGGGGGAGGATCAAGCAGATCACCTGAAACACAAAGAGCATATCATGCTGTACGATTCGGTGGTGGTCCCACCCTTCTAGGACCACCACATGCAAAGTTATGGGCAAAAATATAATGCCAACCATAGGCCCAGCAAAGCATTATAGGGCGAGGTTCTAGACTGCAGTGAACATTATAGCATTAGCTATCAGCCAAGGCGGGAGAGCCTGCCGCTTGAGGAATATTTTGATATTGGATACTATAATATTCACTGCACTCTACAATCTCGTCCCATAATGCTTTGCAGGGCCTTTGATTGGGATTTTCTCTTTGCCCATAACTGTGCTTTGGGTGGTCCTAAGACGATGGCACCACCACTGAATTGTTCAGCATGATGTGCTCTTTGTGTTCTCTCCCTAGTTTAGGCAGGACCCCAAAATCCTCACCTCTCTCCCTGCTTGCTATGTTTTCATTTTCACTTTTGTGAGATGACTATATGCATTTTTAGCATGTAAAGATAGAGTTACTTATTGTTTTACCAAAGGTATGTGAGGTTTATGTTTTATTAATTGTAATGAGACGGACAGAACAGAGTTTTTGGTACTTGGCCAACTTTGCCTACCCTTATAAATCATAACTATAACCTGTAACCTTTCAGAGTTAGTGTGTAAGTGAGTGCATGAGCGTCTCAGTAGTTCTGTGAGTGGGTGGTAAGGTATTTTTTAGGGTTTCAGGTGGGTATGGGTTTTTGGGTGGTAAGAGAATTTTTATGGTTTACAGTGGGTATGGGTTTTTGGGTAGTAAGGTTTGCTTTAGGGTTTCAGTTGTGTGTGGGTTTTTGAGTGGTAAGGGATTTCTTAGGGTTCTGGGTGGATAAGGGAATTTTTAGCGTTTAGGGTGAGTATGGGTTTTTGGATGGTAAGGGATTTTTTAGGGCTTAGGGTGGGTATGGGTTTTTGAGTGGCAAAGGAATTTTCAGGGTTTAGGGTGGGTATGGATTTTTGAATGACAATGGATTTTTTAGGGGTTAGTGTGAGTGTGGAATTTTGAATGGTAAGGTTTTTTTTAGCGTTTAGGGTTGGTATGGGCTTTAGGGTGGTAAGGGATTTTTGAGGGTTTAGGATGGGGTGGGTTTTTGAATGGTAAGGGATTTTTTAGTGTTCAGGGTGGGTATGGGTGTCTGGGTGGCAGGGGAATTTTAACAGTTTAGGTTGGTTATGGGTTTTTGGAAGGCAACAGACTTTTTAGGGTTTAGTGTGGGTATGGGTTTTTGGGTGGTAAGCTATATTTTATGGTTTAGGGTGGGTATGGGTTTTTGGGTGGCATGGGAAGTTTTAGGGTTAAGGGTGGGTGTGGTTTTTTGGGTGATAAGAGATGCTTTAGGGATTAGATGGGTATGGCTTTTTAGATGGCAAGATCATTTTTAGGGTATAGGGTGGGAATGGCTTTTTGGGTGGTAAGGTATTTTTAGGGTTTAAGGTGGGTATGGGTTTTTGGGTGCCAGGGGATTTTTTAAGGTTTAGGGTGGGTATAGGTTTTTGGGTGGCAAGGGAATTTTAAGCATTTTTTGAATTGCCTATATTGTTGGTGCCAGTTGACGAATCTTCACAACATTTTACCAAAAAAGTGTGCCTGGGATTCTAGTTGTGCATGAAAAGTTTCAGGGTGATCTATCAAGCGGGGGCCGAGAAAACGGGGAGGCTCAAAAAAGGTCCTTTTTCCATGTTAAATACATTTCTGCAGCTCGAACTGCTTGACAGAAGTACACCAAATTTGGCAAAATAAGCAGTGTTTGTTCCGAGATCACACTTTTTGCTACTTGGTTTAAATCCGTTCAGTAGTTTTAGAGATATTAAAGAAAAATAAAATGTGTATATCTGGTTGTTTGCAGTACTTTTGTAGTGCCATAATATATATGTTTAACACTCATAAACATTTAAAAAACACTCACAGTCACTGGATGATGTCATCAGTGATCTAATTTGAGATGTCCTGAGTAATGTCACTGACCATGTCATGAGTAGTCCTGGGCTGAGCTCACGGGGTTCCACTCCGAGGAATTCCAGGGAGCTACCAAAAAACTCAGTGGGATTCCGCGGAGTTCCACAGGTGGACAGAGTATAATGGAGTCATAAAGGTCTTTGTGCCGTATTATTCTAATCAACTTTAAATACCGCAGAGAACAAAGTGAACTAGTTGCAGCATTGAAAAAGAGGAGAATTTAGGCATCGGGAGTCTCCTGCCTGAATCAAGTCTATTGGCAGGTATTGGTGTACTGCCACTGCCTCTTCCTTCTGCCCGCACTGGTCTTTTATATTGCCGCAGCCTCTCTTGCCTGTACTGCACAGTTGGTTTGTTGCCTCTGCCCCCTTTTCCCCCTACCCTCGATGGCCTATTGTACTGCCACTGCCACTCCCGCCTGCACAGCGTGGTCAACTTGTTGCCTCTGCACCCTCCTCCATGAGAGGGTCTTATTCTCATAGAGATTATGGTTAGTGCTCCAAATACCTAAAATGAGGATGTTAGAGCGTGATTTAGCTCTTATATTTGTAGGAGTGCATTATAATCATCAGTAGTTTGCGCCAGCATATAATCCTTTATTGTGCTAACATTGGGTCATTAGATCATGTATTGCAATAGCATAAAAACTTACTGTTAGGTGTATTTCAGTGTAAATGTGAAGAAATCTGCATTGCAATTACATGTGGCTAGGTGAAAACCTTAATGTGTAGAGTTTATACAAGTATCTAATGAATATTTTTGCAATTAATGTGCTTATGTAATGCATTGATTTTATTGTGTTCAGCAATGAGGTTCATTTATATGCATGCTTTATAAAATGATGTGCCATTTCTTATGTTGACTGATTCTGTAGGCCTGAATTGTATTTCTCGCTGGAAGTTCTCGTATTAGACTTGCTAGTGAATTTAATTTGCATGTGGAATTAGTTTTTTCTCACAATTCTGTTGCAGGTGGAGAAATTGATCCTTATTGGTTACAATAATTTCTTTGTTTTAGGAGTTAGGCTTAGGGAGGAGAAGATACAATGGATGGCGATCATGATAATGAGGGATAGTGTTCTTTCTCATTGGAGAGAGCCTGGGAATCAAGGTCAGTGAGCGAAGGCCTGGGAGCATCGTGGCCACATGGAAAGTTACCTATGAGGAATTGGCTTGCTTGGATGGGGTGATGCCACAATGTATTCTGGGACGCTACCTGAAGTTCGTGTATTGAAGTTAGAGACAGAGTCTGGGGACTTCTGCCTTGCCTTGATAGAGAGAGCATCTTAGAACGAGCTCTGTAGCTTTATGCTACTCGACCCATTCCAACGTGAATGGGCTTCTTAGGAAGCCTTCATGCGCTGACACCTTTACTGAACTTGGAAAATGCAAAGTAGGGATGTCACGTTGGTGGTAGTGTAGGAACACACAAATGCTTTTCACCTATGAACCCCCCAATGAAGGGGAATTTGGATGTTGGAGCCATTCTCTTCCCTATCCTGATTCTGGTACAGATTATTATTATTATTATTATTATACAAAATTTATAGCGCGCTCAGTTACCCAGGAGCATCCCGGCGCGAGACAGAACAAGGAGGAAAGCTCAGCTCAAACGCTACACTGGAAACAAGTGAGTCTTCAGAAGTTTCCTAAAGAGTAAGATCTTAGGCTCTGAACGGATCTTAAGGGGCAGGGAATTCCATAAAGTCGCCACTTGCACTGAGAAATGCCTGCCCCCAGAGCGAGCCTTCCTTACTCTGGCTGACTGCAGACGATGTCCTTGCTCCGAACGCAGAGGACGTGTGGGCTTATAAGGGCGTGCCATAGTGGAGAGAATGGGAGGGCCCTTACCATGCAGAATTTTGTGGGCCGTGCATAACGCTTTAAATTTCACCCGCTCCTTAACGGGGAGCCAGTGCAGCGTTTTCAGGGCCGGGGCAGCTGAATGCCTTCTAGGAACATCCAACAACAGTCTGGCGGCTGCATTTTGTACTTGTTGGAGAGTTTTAAAAGTCGCTTCGGGAGCACCGAGAAACATCGAGTTCCCATAGTCGAGCCTCGACAAGATTAAACCACGAATCAGCAGCTTCCTTGCTGGATCAGGGAGCAGTGGCAGCACCTTACGGGCTGACCGCAGCAGACCAAAACAGACCCCCGCGGTCTTCCTGGCGTGGGTCCTGAAGGACGGATCTTCCTCCAACCAAACTCCCAAGGTCTTGATCTCCTTCTTGGGAGATGGTGGATCACCCAGAGACCGGGGCCAACAGCTAGCAATAATGGAGGGACTGGATTTGCCTAGAAGCATCAGCTCAGTTTTTTCCCCATTGAGCTTTAGGGCAGAGTGGGACATCCAACGATGGACATTTGCAAGGCAGTCATGCAAAACTTCAGGTTGTTCCACCAGCTGGGTGAGGCCTACCACCAGCTGAGTATCATCAGCATAGCTGATAATCTTCACTTCTGAAGGGGCGACCACTCTTTCAAGCGGAGTCATGTATATATTAAATAAGGTAGGGCTCAAGGATGAGCCCTGCGGGACTCCACATTGAAGAGGGAACAGGGTCGACTGCTCTGCCGCTTCCCAGATTTGGTAGAACCGATTAGAGAGGAAGGATTCCAGCCATTTTAGGGCCGTCCCTGACACACCCACCTCTGACAGGCGATGGAGGAGCACCTGATGACTTACGGTGTCAAAGGCAGCACTCTAGTCCAGGAGGATCACTGCCACTGACCCTCCTGTATCAAGAATGCTCCTTGCTTCCTCCACTACTGCCAGTAGGGCTGTGTCCGTCCCCTGACCGGGACGGAAGCCAGTCTGGGAGTCTCCCAACAGGTGATGTGACTCTAGATGACAGGAGAGCTGACAGTTGACCAACTTCTCTGCGACTTTTGAGAAGCCGGGCAGAAGTGAAATAGGCCTAAAGTTGGCCAGATTAGCGGAATCTAATCCTGTTTTTTTCAAAAGTGCTTTCACCACTGCCTTTTTCCATCTCTGGGGCACTATGCCCTGAGAGAGTGAAAGGTTGATAAGGTCAGTGAGCGGAGTAGACAGAGTGTTAGCAACTAGTTTAAGGTATTTCATGGGGACTGGGTCACTAGGAGATCCACACTTCATCTCTTTCAGAACTTTTGTGACCTCCTCCTCAGAAAAAGGGCCGAAGGAGGAGAGCTCAGCAGGGCAAATTACTGGGCTAACATCTGACTCCAGGATCTGAGGGGTCGCAGGCAGTGAGGACAGGATCTTCTCTATTTTAGAATGAAAGAAGTGAGCCAGTTCTTCACATTTTTCTTTAGGATTGTCATATACAACTGGCGGGACCGGGGCCTTATTCTGTGCATGTTGCACCGTCTCAACTTTACTTGTAGGTTTAGTTTTGTATTTGTTCCAATGTATTTTTACACCCTCGTCTTGAGGTGCCTGTATGTCCAATTGATCTTGGCTTTGTAATAAATTTACTAAACTCGATTGGGAGTCTGTGATTCTTCGGCGTCATAATGCATTGAAACAGTAATGATTGATTTGTAAATGATTTTCCTCCTCGTCACACTTTCATGTCGACAAAAAGAGACACCGGCCTAAGGTTCCAGAGTAAATCTAGAACGTAAAACCCAGCTCCTTCAAGGACATATTTTCTGAGTTCTCAAATAGCGACAAAACCCTTTTAAATAATTTGCTCTCTTAAGTTTTTTTTTTATTCAAGTCATCACTTGATTATATCTTACACTTAAGGGGAGGATGTGGCATGCGGCCAGAGCTGCAGATTTTGCTACTGGAGATCTAGGGCTCATGCTTCGGCGCCAACTCGACATCCTATGATTCTGGGTAAATGACTTTGTCCCTCCATGCCTAAAACCAAAATGAATGTGTCCTTCTGTAATGTAACTGGTGCTCATGTAAAGCACTCCTATACCTTCGGGTAACTATATAAAACTAAAAATAGATAAAAGAATTACGTGTTTTGCACATTTTTGTCATTGGGCTATGCTTTGGCTACCGTTGGGTGATATTTGTGCTATATTTTGGCTCTTTTTTCTCTAGTGGCCATTTTGAAAAACTTATTTGTTTTGAAGCTCCCTAACTTTCTTATTTACTGCAGTATCCTCAATAGAAAACACTTTGAGTTTCCTACTTCGATACCATCAAGATGGCGTTCAGATGTGCCAGATCTTTGGCATAAATTCAAAATGTTAGCACTCTAATTGCTCATTAGAACACTGTAGTAACGCTGCTGATCACCAGGGAATAACCTGGCAGTCTGCTGCTGGTGTTGAACTTGCATGTTTTAGTCTGCACATCAGAATGTTTAAGTAGAAGAGAAAGATATTTGAGAAGTCGCTTAAAATGTGTCCTACTTTTTCTTTCTACAGCACTAACCATAATTTCTATGACAAATTGAACCCCCTCATTTTGTTCCTTTCTAAATTAAATGTTTTACCAGTTTGATTCAATTAACATGACTTCAGGTGTGCCATACCTTTGTCAGAAGTAACATTGTTTGCCCTCTAGTTGTTCTTTAGAACACTCTGGGAGGCTGCAGTAGAACACAAGGGAATCAACTGCCGTGTTGCCACATTGGGCTATTTCTCACACAAATGGGCATTGTTTTCCCAATTGTGTGGAAAATAACTCACCTGGCATGGTGCACAAATTTGGGCTTTATTTGCCCGTTTGTGCGCAAAATCTTTGAATGCGGCGGCGCCGCCAAAGAAAATGTTCCTCAGGCCGCTGTCTGTAGGTATTGCAATTTGGCAGTGACATCAATCATTGATAGAGCCAAATTGCTACCTATGACGACCCTGCTTCATACTTCTGGTCTGCTTCCACAATGTCTCAACTAATGACATGAGGGGCAGCTCAGGTATCAGTTGTAGATCAAGCCAATAGCGCATTCGCATTGTCGCTTGGAGACCTATTTTTGTGTTCAGGAAAAACTAAAAAAGTGAAAAAGGATTTCAATCTGCCCATTATTTACTATTCTAATTTGGCAGCCTTGGAGACTTCACTCTCTTTTTTACCTGGTCCATGGGCCAAGCAAGTACAGATTCATTTATTTCAATTGGTCTCTCCGTTGCCCATACTGTGAATTGAGGTAATATTTCTTCTTTTTCGGCATTTTTGTATAGCGCAAACTCGACCCGAACGTGTTGCAGCGCTTTGCAGTTTTTTTAGGCTGATTGTCCCGGAATCCCATGATTGTAATGAGCCTACACCGAGACTAAAGCCAGGTCGCAAGTCAGCAGCCCCCTGTTATTAATGTAACCGGATTGTATTCAGTTTGACCATAAGGTGTTGGCATTGTATTTTTTTCTGCTGGGCATGTGATGTTCAAAAACTCACCTGAAAGAGCTGCATCTGGAGTAATCAATTTGCCACCAGTCAGCTGGAATCCCCACCAGGTGAGGCTGGCGGGATGTGCACTGCTACAATTTATTTTTACAAGTTGGAAGACATTTTCCCCATGAAATCATTTTTTAATTAACTTTCTAATGAATAGAAACACAAAATGTCTGAACAAATTTGATTAATGAATGCTTCTGGAACTGAGATACTGGTAAAATTTCAGCATTCGCCTGCAGCTTGTAGGGGCGTTTCATCACATGATTAGGAATTTCAAAGTGTTTTATGGTTTTCAGTGGAATTTCGCACACATTTGCAGTGTAACTTTTCAGGTCAGCTCCAGTGACACATAACACACAAGAACTACGGCCATGTTTCTCTGTCAGTCGAGTGACATGCCTCTCATATCCATGTTCCAGTTATAATCCCTTTTCCTCATCTCCAGACTACCCCAGCGCCTCATAATTTCACTACTTCAGCCAGCTACTGTCTTTAAAGTCAGCTACCATTTTTGTCAGCACAATGATTAACTCTCTCCTGGTGATCTTATTTCGCCCCTTTCACGTGCAGATAAAGGTTGGCATGCACGTCACAAGAATGTTGTCCAGTCAGGGCCGGCAATAGTTACAGAGAGCAGTATACATTCACAGTGCTTAATTTGTAAAATAAAAAACAAAAAAAACAGAAAGTGCCAGGGCTCTCCTCAGGAGAGCACTGCAGCTTGCACCACACGTTGCCCCTGACAATGATACTAACAACAAAACTATTAACCATCACACTCTTACAATTGTGACATTTCAAACTATTAGAGGCCCAAAAAGCTAGAACAATGGCTTTTGCGGCAGGTAATAGTAACTTTTAATGTATATTGAATTAATAATTGCCTGTTGTTGTTGTCATCTCTAAATTAGCCAGACAACGCCACCTTGTGGCAGACTGCACAAGCACTGGTGTTGACAAATAAGTTCCAGTGGTGAGCACCGGAAACCGCCAGTTCAAATTAAGCACTGACTGGGCTTATTTACAAGCCCTTGTGTCACTTTTGCGCCGCCGGTGCGTCACTTTTTGTGACGCACCAGCGGCGTAAAAAGTGAGCCTTATTGCACCATAGTTACAAAGTGACGCATCTACCTAGATGCGTCACTTTGTAAACCCCTGCGCCAGGTGTAATGTATGCAGGGGGGGGGGCGTTCCGACGCAAGTAAGCCTCATAGATATGACACAGCGAAATCTAAGAGCTTTCAATGCATCACTTTAGGACGCAAATGCGTCAATATCTTATGGCAGGCGTAAGACTGACGCAGGCACATTTCACATGGGACTTGCCCATGAGTAATGAGCCATTGCTGGAGTTACGTCACTTTGTGACACACTACAGCAATGCGTCATTTTTGTGCCTACAGATACGTCAGAAATACTGACGTATCTGTAACTCCTTGCGACATGCATCATACTGTAAATATGACGCATCATTGTGTCGCAAGGAGGGCGCAATGAAAAGTGACGCATCGCTGTTTTCTCGCAGCGATGCATCACTTTTCATTAATGAGGCCCTGAGTATACACCAGAGAGCCCCATGGACCCTAGCAGATTGTCAGCCCAAAATTGGAGGCTGCTGTCCTTTCCCTCCTGCAGCTGAGCTGCTTCTTTCATTACTAGTCTTGAAGCAAAATGTTTTGCAGATTATACACCGGGAACAACAGGGACCCAGTCAATAAGGATAAAAAGCAAAATAATGTAGAATAACACAGTCAATATCGTGTTTCCCTTGGCATGATAAAAAAAGTAAGATTTAATTTTGCTTGATTAGGTGAATATCATATGTTTAAGATAGGGGCTAAAGTGAGTAAAGCTTGCACGCTGATTTCTATTGAGGCACGAAGTTTGAAAATCATTTTGATGTAAGGAAATCGGAAACTGGCCGGAGCTCAGCATGGACACATAATTATGCAGAATAGCATGTGTCACAAATTCCCAACACCCTGCTCAGTTTATTAAGAGAGATTAGCAAAAGATATCATTTTAATCAGTGTAAATACAGGTTATTTTTGGCCTTCCTAACATCACAGAGGGAAGAGGTCGTCCCTGTAACCTTCTTGTCAGCTCACAACGAGAAAACAAAATCTTACTTCAGAGTTCTCCATTCATGTATAGCCCATAGTTGGTGCAATGGTGAAACTCTCCTGGTAATTTTGTTTTGGACTGCTCTTCACCCCTTCGCCTCAGCGAGTCTGATGTGCATTGTGCAGTGTCGAAGCTTGCGCTGTTCCATAACGCTGTAAAGTTATATGACGGCTTACGGATCATGCGTCTCCATTGTAGAGCCATTTCACTGCAGCTTCAGTCCACTTTATAAGGTTAAGAGCGGTCTGTTGCTTGCCTCTTCTACCGGGAAACAACACTTACAACGTAACTTTTACAACGCACTACCTTTACAATGAAACTATTACATCGCAACATCCATTACAACGCATGCCATTACAACGCAACCATTACAACGCATGTCACTACAACGCATACCACTACAACGCATACCTTTACAATGCAGTCATTACAACGCATACCATTACAACGCATACCTACTCTATCCAACACTTACCCTACTGTTGCACCCCCTGGAGGCAGAATAGTAATTTGTACCCCTACACTATCCAACACTTACCCTACTGTTGCACTCCCTGGAGTTAGAATACTAATTTTAACTCCTACACTATCCAACACTTTCCCTACTGTAGCACCCCCTGGAGTTAGAATAGTAATTTTTACCCCTACACTATCCAATACTTACCATATATGCAATGTAATGGTATGCGTTGTAATGGTATGCGTTGTAAATGTAGTATGTGTTGTAGTGGAATGCGTTGTAAAGGTAGTTTCAAAGATTTCGTTGTTATGGCATCCGTTGTAATGGAATGCGTTGTAATGGATGATGCGGTGTAAAAAATACGTTGTAAAGGTATGCGTTGTAAAAGTATGCATTGTAATGACATACATCCTCTTCTACCTCCCCATCATCATTACTATCCCCTGTTTACCCCTGTCTACTTCACCCCTCCCCGTCATTGCTTGCCTGTACACCAGCACATCTTGGCTCTGTTGTTGCTTACCTCATCCGAGTAAGTGACTATGGGGCATATGTAGGTAGGCGTTTGCGATTGGCAAACGCCAACGCCCCTTTGGAATGTAGGTGGCACTTAGTAAAATAAGGAATTGCAAAAATTGCGATTCCTTATTTTGTTTACAGCATTTAAGGAATCGCAATTTTGCGATTCCTTAAATGCAATGTAGGGGTGCCTTAAAAATTGCGATTTTGGCATAAGGAATTACAAAATACCAACTACTTCAAGTAGATGGTATTTTACGATTTCCTTTAAAAATGCATTTTTAAAAAAAATTTAAAGTGCCATGTGGCGCACAGACATGCCCTTAGGCCATGTATTAGCGCCACATGCACTTACAGGCACATTCCAGGGGTGCAACAGGTGTCCTTTGGACACCCTGGCACCCTTGGAATTGCGATTCTCAAATTGCGATTTTCTCACAGAAAATCCCAATTTGAGAATGCCTTTTGGCCCATAGGAATGAATGGGACACTCATTTGTGATTCGCAGTTTGCTAATCGCAAATAAGGAATGTTAGAGATTCGCAAAAAATGTGCGAATTATTACCTACATTCCATTTTGCTTTTCTCAAATAGCGATTCCTTAAAAATCGCTATTTGAGAATCGCAAAATGGAAATTACCTACATATGCCCCTATCTCCTTTCCGACCTTCTTGCATTTTATCTAGAAATAGTGGGCTTCTTGTGGTACTATGATGGCTCTTCAAGCTTGCCAAACCAGTTGTGCTGGAATTGCTTTATCCTCAGGGTGGGATCTCTGTATATGTATAATTGTGTGGCATTTAATCCTGCAAGATTAGTTAAATATTAGGGCTGGGCGGGAAATTCCGCTCCACCCGTGGAGTCTTTCACACTATGCATAGTGCGCGGAGCCGAGTTTTTTTTTCATCGCTCGCCAACATTGAGTTGGCAAGCGAGGAAAATGTTGCTCTAGACCACATCTGGGTGAGATTTCTCAATACGGGCGGTCGCGGATGGTCGCTACTGCTCACACTGAGAAACCTTACGTTGGCATTGTGGACGCTTCTGCTCGAGTAGAACATCTACACAAGCGGCAGAAAGCAACAGCGCCCTCTTGCGCTGTGTGTGGTGCCGTTCTTGCAGAATTTACAGTGGGGGCCAAACACCCAGTGCTAAAAATTTACATGAACGGCGCAACATAATGTACTCTACTACTTGCGAAACACCTCGTAGCGTGGTGAAGTATTTCCGCATAGTGGAACCAAACAAACTCGCCCAGGCCTATTTAATATAATGTTTTCGGAGTCACATTACTTAAAGAGATTCAACATTTCCCTACTTGGGCCTAATTAAGCTGGGTTAAAGTCTGATCGTGTAAAGTTCATTTACCGATGCCAGGTTCAGGTTTAGATTCGTGGGGATAGAAGTGCAAGTTAAAAGGTCATAGAGGGGGACAATCTTTAAAAGTAGTGATAAGTAATAGAATTTGACAAGATTGCAGAAGTGCGTAGGTGCCCATTGAAACTCCTGCCATTATACACATATTGACTGAAGTTACAATTACGGTCAGAATGCTTCCTGAAGCCTGTTTTTGCATACTTTGAAGGCTGCAACTTTGGGCTGGTGTTTGGGCTGATACTAGTCTTTGTTCGGCTGAATATGGGCTTGATCATGGACAGCTTTGGGCTTGGGATGGGTCTCAAAATCTGCCAACACCGATCAACTGACAGGCTGCTTCTGTTGGAAGAACATGTTTTACTGAGAATGCCAGACTTCATTTTCATGTGACTGGGAAAGATAGTGTGAATGTACAGATAATATGCTCTAATTTTAGCTTCTGGAGCACCTTCCATGACCTCTATGGGAAAATCATTAGAAACTGTTTTTTCTCAAACATGATTCATGAAATACCAGCAGAAGGCTTTTACCCGGGTATAATTACCTTCTAACACACCATAATTCCTAAAATTAGTATGGTACCATCAAAAACCTGATTTATATTGTAACTAAACTCTGTTATTACCCTTTATATGTTCCCCTTTTTGTGACTCTCAAAACCTGCCTTTCACTACAATGCATTTCAATTGTGTGGTTTCAGGTATATTGGTTCCTAGTTGGCTTCCAAAACTTCCTGGTTGAAGCATTGGTAGCCAATCAGAGCCCATCATGAGATCTGTGCTTAGGCTCCTCGAAGATATACAAATTTTGGTTTTCTTTGAATACTGTATTACTGAACAGATTTACACCAAATAACTGAAAGAATGATCCGCTGACCACAAGCTACCTTTCTGCCAAATTCAGTGTAATTCCGTCCAGCGGTTTGGGGTTGTCGTCATGTTCAAAACCCCTATAGGAATTAACATGGGAAACACGTTGAGTTGTTTGGCATTTGCGCTAAAAACTCTTTCATGATTGCACGACCAGTGCGCCTTGCTGAGCAACAGGAAATGACTTGATTTTCAAGGGGCTTCTCTACTCCGACGCGTACTGGTGATGGTCCTGAATCCTGGCTCTTATATATATATATATATATATATGTATATATATATGTCTGACACAGAAGAAGAATCCACTGGATTTGTGGAAAGACTCAATGGAAATGACCACAACATACTTTTATCTCTGAATATGAACAGAAAACAGATAGAATTACTGGACCTCATGATCGCAACACATGAAGGCACCTTACAAACAAGTCTTTTCCGCAAAACTACTGCAGGTAATACCCTCCTCCACTCTCTCTGCAGCCATCCGGACAACCTTAAGTGGAGCATTCCCTATGGCGAACTGCTGAGAGTGAGAAGGAACTGTAGTACGGAATCTGTTTCATCACTGAACAAGACAACATGATTAAGAGATTCCTTAGTAGAGGAAATCCCAATTGGGTACTCAAGAGAGTGCTCAATAAAATCAGTAAGGTTGATAGAGCATCTGCACTGGAGACTTCCGAAAACGCTACTGCGGACGGTGACACTCCTACATCCGAAGAGACCAGAGTCATTAGGACTTTCAATGATAGCTCCCAACAAATTCAGAAAATTCTTGCTGACAAATGGGATATTCTAACCGGCGATCCTATTATCGGACAATGTGTGAAAAATAGACCTAGCATCACATATAGAAAAAGTTGCAGTCTCAGAGACATTCTTTTGCATAATAAAATCACACAAGTACCTTCCACGGGAGAACATAACCTTAAAGGTTTTTTTCCCTGTGAACATTGCAAAGCCTGTCAAAATAGTCACATGATACAGGAGTTTACAGTGCCGGGACCACTAAAACGAAATGCATAAACCAATTCTTAACATGCAGCATTCCCTTTATTGTGTACATCTTGGAATGTCCATGCAAACTTAGATACGTGGGTAGCAGCACATTCATGGCCAAAAAGAGGGTGCAATAACACATACCTGCCATAAATAAGAAAGACTTCCACTACCCCATAGCGAGGCACTTCCAAGAATTCCAGCTTTCAAACAGTTCCTTACTAAGTTATTTCATAGTAGAACAAGGATATACTGGTCCGAGAGGCGGGAAGAGAGTACTTAAACTGCGCAAACAAGAATCCAAATGGATATTGGAACTTGAAACCAAGTATCCAGGGGGGCATAATCTGGACGAAGAATTAAGTACACATTTACATGAGGAATGAGATTACGTGATTTACCCCATACGTACTGTTTATCAACATTTTGTATTTTTGTATTAATCTGTATTCCAAATTCATCCATTGCTGTATTGAAACACGTTTTTAATCATACTAATACTATGAAAAGTGCTGTGCAATAGTAAATTAGGCTAATTTTAAACCTCACCTCTAACTCACTTTTCACAGGAGGAAAGGAAGGGACCCACCGCTTCTGGGACGGTCACTTATGACACGGGTTCCCTACCCTTTTCTTCCCCATCTTGGGTCAATACATCACTGTGATATGACTTTCTTTCTGCCTTTTGTTTCTTCTCTTTATTGTGTTCACATTCTCCCACCGTGTTTTATGGGAAACGTATTGTCGCTAGTAATAATGGGGTCCATGTATATATACATTTTTTGGTCTCGTATGCTTATGTATATAAACACGTGTTGACACAACTTAATTTAGGCCCATGGAAACCTAAGTGTGTACAGATTACAGCGGAACAATGCCATCATAACCACTAGGGTGCATTCATGATGAGATATGGTACAAGCATGCCCAATCCATATATCCCTGTAATCTGAAATGCTTAACATTTTGCAATAACGTAATGCCTTTGATAGTCTTAATACGATAAGTCACTATGATGCTTAGATTTTTTTGTGTGCATGCAATACGTGACTGGTCCACCTAACCGTTTTTAATTATATACAGCGTACACGTTTGATGGTGGTGCGATGCCAGTATGGTATGTAGTCACCTGCGATCACAGCGCACTATTTTAATGGCATCACGATCAGTTTTCGAGTTTGGTCTCATGTTATGTCTCTTTATGACAAACTCTCGTATAACTGTTTTTTTACCATATGTACATAAAATCACCTTTTATTTTCATTCATTCATTCATTCATTGATTGAGTCTTTATTGCGATTCTTCATCATAAAAGACAGTGATTATCAAATTATTACATATTACATCCGTAAAATACACCAAAAATTATCAGAGATCTGAAACTTACAGCTATTACACCAACACAGTTAATAAATAGATACATATATATTTACATTTTAAAACCAGTTCTAAAAAATATTAAATATATAAACCAGCATAAAGGCTTTGAACATCAATTAATATCATAGTCATAAATTCTATTAAATGTTACCGACTCCAACCCCTAATTTCATGTGCCCCTTTTATTTTCAAATCCATTGGGATTGGAGATGATGTCATCAGTGATGCCACTGACCATGTCATGAATGATGTAATATGTGACATCATCAGCAGTGGATTGCGGGTGCGCGAAATATAGTTAGTGCAACTAACTATATAGGAGCAATTTGCAAGGTTTTTTAAATGCTAATTCCTAACTATATATGACCTGAAACCTATGGTTTTTTCAGTGAATTTGCAAGGTTTTTTAAATGCTAATACCTAACTATATATGACCTGAAACCTATGGTTTTTTTAGTGAATTTGCAAGGTTTTTTAAATGCTAATACCTAACTATGTAAGGCTTGAAACCTATGGTTTTTTCAGTGAATATATATATTTAATATATTATATATATAATTTTTATTTTCAAGTTTTTTTTATATGATTACAGGGTCCGCGCTCCGTGAACGCTCTGAGCTCTTACCCCGACAAATTTTTGAAGGTTTCTAAAACATAATATCTACGTTTTAAACGTAGATTTTAACCCCTTCGACACTCATGACGAGCTGGGCTCGTCATGGTGTAGCCTCCTCGTACACTGATGACGAGCCCAGCTCGTCATGAAACAATGTAAAACAACAAATTTCAGCACAGGAGGGGAAAACGCATAGCAGCCATGGAGTTAAAGGTAGACAATATCTGCTTTAATGTAGAAAATGGTTTCTTTAAACTTTTAACAACAGTATATTACTTTTTGAAGTAGTAACAAATCTCGCGAGGGTAGGTCACATGTGCACGCAACGTAAGAGATCCGTCCGCGCACCGTGAAAGCTTCGAGCTCTTAACCCCAAAATTTTATGAACTTTAAATTGCTGTTATTTCAAAGAAGATGTTGGTAGGCTCCTCATTTTCATTCATCATTTTATGTTAGTGTACTATTAAAAGAAAGAGAAACAGCGCTTACTGCATGATGATCCTCAATAACAGTCACAAACATTTCTATACCAATGTCAAATGACTCTTCATTTTCAGCCATTATTGATGTTAGTGTACTATTAAAAGAAACAGAAAGACAGTGAGATGGTGAGATGGTGCAGGGGAAGAGTGAGATAGGGCAGAGAAAAACTATTAAATTCTATTAGAAGAGTCACTACTGTGTAAATCTCACACCAGAAATTGAACACCAAAATTTCCTCACAAACTACCTCAGACACTATAGTCACAAAATGGCCGTGTTTCCCTGGACAGTGTATAGTATCAAGCAAGAATTAAAAATATAAAGCACTGCATCTGATGTTGCCCTACTCAATCCATAAATATTAAAGAAAAACATTAAATAACTAACAGAAAACATTTTTCCTATAAACTTAAAGTGAACAACAGAGTTCTCCTTACAAATTAACAACTCACCTTCTCAATCTCACACCTCAGAAGTATACCTCAAACACTAAAATCTCAAAATGGCTGTGTTTCCCTCTCATTTCTCATACATATTCAGATACCCAGCCAATCAAATTTTATCACACACAAAATCAAAACCAAAGTAACATTTTAATTGGTTCAAATTATCAACACTTTCAAACTCACATAATCTTCAACCTAACCCCAATGCTCTCTACCAATTACCATACTAACTCTCCACAAAACACATACCTAAACCCAAAGGTGAAAGAGTCATCACTCAATGTTGCACTCAACCAACATCTAAACACTGAAACTTGTTATTTTAATGTATTTCTTTTTTGTCTTTTTGAGTCGCAGTCCGCGCACGGTGCGTAGACCCCGCGATTTTTAAAACATTTATTTTTTATTTTTTTCAACCTTTGGGGTCCTTTACAGACCCCATGACAAAACCTGGGGGGCTCAGGAATCTCTTTCCTGCCTCCTTGTCAACTATTACACTTCTGTTTACAACCACTAGCATCTGCCACAAAAACAAGATGGCGGACAACACTTCCTCATTTCGACTGACTGAATGTTGACAGACGTCCAACAGCCAATGGTTTACCGCCTCGCTCATTTAATGTTTTTTTAAGTGAATTTCATAGGTTTTTTAAATGGTAATTCCTAACTATAACTGGTGTGAAACCTATGGTTTTTTCAGTGAATTTCATAGGTTTTTTAAATGCTAATTCCTAGCTATATATAGGGCCTCAAACCTATGTTTTTTCCATTGAATTTCAAAGGTTTTTTTAATAGCAAATTTCTATAGCTATGAAATGTAATATTTTTTATAATGAATCCTATATTGTATATTTATGTAATACAATTTTTTTTATGTATATTGTTCATGTTTTTTTTTTTTTAAACATTTTTTTTGCCCTGGCGCGCTCCCGGTGAGCGCACCGGTAAGCGCAGTCTTGCGGCGCGGGGCGCGTACCGGTGAGCGTCCCATTAGCGCTATTGCCGCGAACGCAAATATCATTGTGACGCATCGCGTAGCCGTGTCCGCGTGATACGCACGGCGTAATCGCACCCGGAAGCACTCGAGCGCATACGATCGCGCTACGTAACCATCCGACGCGCTTACGCGACGCGCCCCGGGCCGCGCCCCGGGGAGCGTAGCGTAAGCGCGTCGGGTCATGTGACCTAAAAATAACACTTTTTATTGGTTCAGGACAGTTTTGGTTTCCAAATGATGAAAGCCCTGGTCATGTGACCTGAAAATAACACTTTTCATTGGTTTAGGACAGTTTTTTTTTCCTAATGACGAAAGCCCCCACCTTTTTTCCTCATTCTCACTTTGTACTTTGAGTGAGGAAGACCTGTTTCCAGAGCTATTACTAATTTGTACTCAGAAATGGCTTCAGTAGCAGCAGCAGCAGGAGCATCTCAGCCACCACCACCAAGAGGACAACCACAACACCACAGTGGTGGAGATGAAGAAGAGGAGGAGGAGGAGGAGGAGGAGAGGAGGAGGTTCCTGCCAGAAGATAATACCCCATATAGGCCAAAGCAGCACATTATCTGGGAGTTTATTCAATCCCAAAGGACCTCAAAAAATTAAATGCGCCAAGGGTTACTTGCCTAATCTGTGACACTGAACTTTCAAGGGGGAACCCTAACAAAAAGTACTCTTTTAGCAATAACACCATGATTCGCCACATGCAACGCCGGCACCCTAACAACTATGTTGCGGCAGAGGTCAGAGAACTGGCCAGAATCCCTCCCCAATCTTCACCCAGCACCTCCAAAAGTAAGCAACCCACTCCATCGGGTCCAGAGACAAGGGAGATGGTCCCAAACATACAATCCCAGTTTGGACAATACAAAATCAGTTGTATATTTTGTGGTAAAACAATTACCTATGGTGAGCAAAGTATAAAACTCATCAACCGTGCTGGTGACAACCACAATTGCCCCAAAAAAACTTAATTTTTTCCTGATTTTTTTTTGCTCCAGTTGAGCCATTTACAATTCCTTGTTTTTTGTTTCTCCCCATAAAAATAACAAAAAAAATATAAAATTGTTCATAAAAGCCAAAAAAAGTACAAAATGTTCAAAAAAACAATAAAAAAAATATAAATCAACAAAAAGAAGAAAAAAACTGTTCTTTTTAGAACTACCTTCAATTTATAAAAAAAGGCTACATTTTTTTAAAACGCTGTCATTCTTTTTTCCCTATGGTACGCTCCCCGGTACGCTCCCCGGTGCGCGTACCGGGCGCTCCCCCCGCTCAAATCGAAAAAAATATATATATTTTTTTTGCCCCGCGGGGCCCTTTTATGGCCCCCACATCAAACCTAGTGGGTCAGGGGGGTCTACCCTGCCCCCTTTTGGTCATTTCCCCCTTTGTTTTTGCCACCTCTTGTGTCCCGATCCTACCGAGACACAAGATGGCAGCCGCCCGCACTGTTTGGAATGTTGACAGACACCCGAGAGCCAATCAGCTTTCCGCGCCCGAACTCGCATAGCACGCTGGTACGCGCCCCAGTGCGCGTACCGGGGCGCGCTTATAGATATATATATTTTTTTTAACCTAAATTACTCAAAATCCACTGGAGAACATATCTTGAGACATAGCAAAGGCACATCGGGCTACCAGTCCCTACAATTTTGTCAAGTTTGGTGGAAATCCATTCAGCCGTTCGGGCTAAAAGTGAGTTCAACCGCCCTACGGAAATTAACATGGGGAAAACACGTTTTGGGACCCCCCTTTTATCTCAGCCCCCGCTTGACGAATCCCCCCAAACTTTCAGGCAAATTTGAGGAAATTTTCAGGCAGATTCCTCAACCGGCGCCAAAGTTATTCCCAATAGAATGTTGTGAATTCCCTATACAAAATAATCCTAACTATAACTACCTACTGGCGACCGCCAGTAGGTAATATATATATATATATATGTATATATATACACACACGAAATTAGTGATGGGAAAGGCACTCCTTGATAAACAACATACACAATAAGTTAGTTACCAACTTTATCTATGCGTGCTGCAGAAGGAGATGGAACGTCCAAACTCCATCAATACCAAACTAGAACAAAGAAATCAAGCAGAGCCGCTTGCCCTCTGCGCACTGTTGCAATTCCCCAAGGTGGGATTAATAAATGCAATGTATTCCTCTATTAAACAATATAATTTCAAGAAAAACACGCTACAAGCTACATATATTTGATTTGTTTCTTTACTGACATGTCCTTTGTGTTAAATCATAACGTTTTTCAAAAAAACACTTCACATTTTGTGCGAAATTCGACAATTGTGGAACATTTTCATTTCAGGAATCAAAAAATACATCAATGAGATACTTTTCCTATATTTCCTGCCCAATGCATTTCGGGCCACCGGCCCTTCGTCAGGGGAAATACCTAAGAAAACAGAAAAGATAATTGCTTTTACTATTAAATGATAGGTTTCTTAAAATGTGCAAAGTACACCGCAAGTCACTTTATGCTTAAATTAAACATACTAGCGCAATAAGTTTTAGAAATGTCCTGAATATATCTTCACAATATTATGTGCTTATACTCACTTAGGCTCAGAAATATAAAAATTCGAAAGACGGAAAAGGTGCGAGTGTGTGGTTTGTAAAGGGGTTCCTCAGTTTCTATAAAAAATGATAAAAAATAGGCGCGTTTAAATAGTCTGTAATCACATCCGGTACAAAGTTGCCAAAAAAAATCCTACAGAGTACCCCATCACTTACTCATCAAAACACAAAATAATGTTGCCAGCCTCAACTTAGACGAACAAATCACACCGGACTCTGGTGGTGAACCTCTATCCATCAACGGTGCACTCGATAATACTGGAAAAGAACAAGTAAACACGAATTCAGATTTGCGTAACTTCGACTTGTGCTTGGCGAAGAAGCGATCACTATCACTATCACACGCTAGAATTCCCCAGTTTTAACAACTATATGCCAACAAGCATACCTCTTTCAATGCTGCTGCAGGCTTAAGCTTGACAAACACCTCTCGTGTGAGTCCTCGGACTCGCTCGTGATATCGCTGAAACTTAAAGAGAACGAGTTTTAACTACAGCGCAACGCCGAGAGCCACATCTTCCTTTAGGTATTGTTTCCTAAAAGTATCTACCTGTACTCCACTCCGTAACAGCCTGCTAAGTCCTTCCGTCGGTCGCAACTTCTCCGTGGAATCCCGGCAGTCGGTAAACAAACCGGTCCTACAACGCGAACTAATAAACCCACCTACAAAGATGACGGGCCAATCACACGCTCGAGGTAAAAACTGAAAATGGACTGGAAAACTAAGGAGGATCTCAGTCGAGAACCCTGTGGGCGCCATATTAACATAGTGAAAAAAATGTAAAAGATGGAAAGTGATAACGAGGTAAACAGGGAAATGTGTGATGTGTAAACAACAGGTTGTGAAAATACATATTCATAAATGACATTGTTACACAGCCTCAGTGCAAGCTCATACGTGCAATATCACAGGTAACAACTTAAATCAACACGATCATTGATCCCTTTGGGATCTTGTGTTTGCAGTCTTTTGATCCAATAAATTTCTCTTTGTAAAAGAGTTCTAGTCATGCTTTTTCCGGGCGTTGGAGTCACCATTTCTAAGATCTGGAATTTTAGTTGGGCAATGGTATGTCTGTTGGTGTCCCAATGCACTGCCAGGCTGCTGTTTGCATTTTTGTTCCGTATGGTGCTCTTATGCTCAGAAATCCGTATTTTCACTTTTCTCTCAGTTTTCCCTACGTACAGGAGACCGCAGGGACATTTGATGGAATAAATCACATTCATGGTATTACAGTCCGCATTAATCCTGAGAGGAATGGTTTCACCCGTGTGCGGGTGTTTTACTGAATCCGTGACCATCACATTGTTGCAATGAATGCAATTTTGACATTTTTTCATCCCTTTGAAGTTGGTTGGAGTCCTGGTGGTTTTGGATTTCAGTAATTGTTTGATGTTATGAGACCTTCTGTAGGCAAAGATGGGTTTGTGTATGAACAATTCCTTGAAATCAGACTCATTACTCAATAAATCCCAGTGGGACATAATGCTTTTTTTGATATCCTGTGAGCAAGTTGAAAATTTGGACACGAACACCTGGCGAAGTGGTTGCTCTTTTGTTCTTTTGGTTAACAGGACTTCCCTGGGTAATTTATCAACCTTATCCTTAGCCGTCTGTAAAACATTGGCGGGGTATTTTTTGGATGCATATTTACTGCAAATTGTATTGATGTTTGTCTGTAGAGACTCCTCTTGTGAACATATCCTTTTTGCCCTCAACATCAGGGAAAATGGTAGATTGTTGATAAGGTTCTTGGAATGGAAACTGTTGTATGCTAGAGCCGTGTTCTTGTCAGTGGCCTTATGAAAAACCTCTGTTTCCAGTGTGTCTATA
This sequence comes from Lissotriton vulgaris, assembly GCF_964263255.1. Lineage (NCBI taxonomy): Eukaryota > Metazoa > Chordata > Amphibia > Caudata > Salamandridae > Lissotriton > Lissotriton vulgaris. Next base: position 302,954,178 of record NC_141685.1, read on the forward strand.
CCCAGTTTCACCAGTACATCCAGATATGGGATAGCCTTATCATCAATAGTATGCGTGAATTGTATATTCTCATCACGTGTGTTCAACTCAGTTATTTTTTGTTCAAGCAACCTGGTGGAATTCTGCCAAATCAAAAAAATGTCGTCGATATAACGACAATATAGAACGATATTGTCAATCCAGTCTCTGTCATTCAAAAGAAATTGCGCTTCAAATCTTGCCATATAGGTATTTGCATAGGCAGGAGCCCCGGAAAAACCCATAGAGGTTCCTTTGTTTTGAAGGTAGAATGAGTTGTTCCAAATAAATTCTCTTCAAACAGCAGCATCTACAGCCTGAGGGGGACTGCCAATGCAAAGCTCCAGCCCACCCCTCTGCGATGTTCGGACTGCTCTTTGTGCTATGCCGACAATTTCCCGCAACACTATCCTTGATATTTATGGCCCTCTCCAATTTCAACAGGACTCTTGACAGAAAGCTTGAGATGATAACACTTAAGCAGGACTAATCTGGGACTGTATCTGACCCCTGCTCCATCACATTTGGCCTGAACCTATGAATTTGACCCGGTCCAGCGCTACCAGATGGCCTTGGTTGGTGCGTTCTTCTTTTTGGTGCTATTTTACAATTTATTATTTAAAAATGTATAACTCTGGCTCTATGATAAAATTGTTGTCATTTGGTCTTGTTTTATTTAATAAATGTTGCTCTATTTTGTTAACCTGGTGTGGGATCTTTTTGTTTGGTGTTTTCACTGTGTTACTGTTTGAAGTGTTGCCCAAATACTTTACACATTGCCTTTAAATTAAGCCTGACTGACTATGGCGTTGTTTGACAAATCTTTGTGAAATTCTCCAAAACAAGGTCTATCCAGGTTAGCTCATATCATGAAAGTCTGGGGGTGATTCGTCAAGCGGGGGCTGAGACAAAAAGGGGGTCCCAAAAAGTGGTTTCTCCGTGTTAATTTCCATTGGAAATTTTATTACAAGCTACAGCCCAAACTGCTGAATGGAATTGAACCAAATTTAGCAAAAAGTTAGCTCTTGGTTCAGAAAGGGACCTTTTTTTAAATGGTGTAAATCTGTTCAGTAGTTGTTGAGAAATTTAAAAAATAAAAGTCTAAAAAACAATTTCCTATAGGAAAACTTACACAACAACAACAAGTGAGGAGGGTCTAAGGGCAAGTTTACCGACCAACCAGATATACGCCCCTAACACAATCTATCATAACAATTAATATCTGGGGGTCAGAGAGAGAAAGGAAAGTTTTGACAGTAGGATCCACTATACCAGACAGTAACAGTGAGAAATGATAGAAGAGTGGTCGAGTCAAGACTCAAGGGTACCAGGAGGGAAATATTGTTCCCATCAGAAGCCACACTGTACCGCCCTTATTATCATCATATGGGATCTCCTTACCCAGGAGGCAAGACGGCCGGTAATTATTACCGTGACCGAGATGTAATATGAGGTATGAGAGCAGAACAGAGAAGTGTGGTAGTGGCTGCTGAAAAAGCAGTGTATAGTGATGAAAAAAGTGAAGGGTATTAAAATTAGGTGAATGGGTGGTAAAAAGAATTTTAATAATAACCCCCAAACCCTAAGATTAAAAGGCGTCTCCAGGCAGTGCCCCCCCGAGCAGTACTGAAGACTGCCTGGAGACGCCGACGGCTAGAGCGGTGCTCCTTTTACCTGCGCTGCAGCCAGGTGGGGTGAAGCTCCTCAGCCTACACATAAGGTTTACGGTTGAGCACGCCTGGACTTTCAGGTGACACCTTTAATTTATTTTTTGAAAGCAGTAGTGTATTATATACAGGTCCTGAGGAATGCATTAAGAACATCTTACAATATGCTGAAACATGTCGACCACTAAGTGCGGTTATTATTTAAAGCCTGCACCTACACCTGCCTTTTAATCTTAGGGTTTGGGGGTTATTATTAAAATTCTTTTTACCACCCATTCACCTAATTTTAATACCCTTCACTTTTTTCATCACTATACACTGCTTTTTCAGCAGCCACTACCACACTTCTCTGTTCTGCTCTCATACCTCATATTACATCTCGGTCACGGTAATAATTACCGGCCGTCTTGCCTCCTGGGTAAGGAGATCCCATATGATGATAATAAGGGCGGTACAGTGTGGCTTCTGATGGGAACAATATTTCCCTCCTGGTACCCTTGAGTCTTGACTCGACCACTCTTCTATCATTTCTCACTGTTACTGTCTGGTATAGTGGATCCTACTGTCAAAACTTTCCTTTCTCTCTCTGACCCCCAGATATTAATTGTTATGATATAATATAGGAAAACTTAACCAAGGCTACAGCCCGAACTGCTGAACAGAATTACACCACATTTGGCAAAAAGGTAGTGCTTGATTTAGAAAGCAACTTTTTTTTAATGGTGTAAATCCGTTCAGTAGTTGCTGAGAAATTAAAAATATAAAAGTTTCAATATCTGGGGCAGCGGTGGGTTTACGCCGTCTCCTGACCACAAGCTTCACTGTGATTGGCTGCCAACACTCCAAACAAGGAAGTGTTGGCAGCCATCTTGTGACTCGATAGAACAGAGTCACAAGAAAACAGTAGGAAAAAAATTAAAAAATAAGAAGAGAGGGCAGGGTAGAAACACCCTGACCCCCTAGTAGGCTTGCTCAGGAGGCCCCCCTCCCCAAAATATATATATTTTTTTAAACGTCCGAATGCGCGCTGGGTGCCCGAATCCAGACAATTTTTTTTTTTTTTAAATGAAGCGGTAGCTCCCCCACTTCATTTAAATGAGCCAAAGGGTGAGCCAGATCCCAGGGGCAATCTTATAATTATATTGTGGGGGTCTGCGGGTCCCCACAGCCCCAGGGACCGCCACCTCCCCGGGGATATGTAAATTAGGTGTGGGAGGGCGCATGGCCCTACCGCGGCCACAGGGACCGCCTCCTCCCCGGGGCTTGTTTTGTAATTAGTGGGGAGCCTCGGAGGCCCTCCAAATCCCCAGGGACACCCACCCCGGGGCTTTAATTAAATATGCAGGGGGGCCTCACGGGCCCCCCCAATGCCCCAGGGACCACCACCTCCCCGAGGCTTCTAAAATAGGGGGAGGGGCCGCAAGGCCCCCTCCTGGAACCCTTGAGGGCCCTGGGGGCCTCTACACCCCAGGGCCCGCACATGCAATGTTCCGGGGTACCCACCCGGAAAATTGCTGTTTGCATGACTCCCGCCCTGTCTCGGAAAACCTGCTCCCGCTTCAATGCAGCAAAGCAGGATTGTTTTTGGGCAAGGGGAGCTGTATGTTAGCAGGTCCCCCTTTTAAATGCAATTCCTGCTCCCACAGGCGGTGAGGAGCCGGCGGGACTGTGGGGGCATTGGGGCTCTCTCCACGGTCACCAACGATGAGGCCAGGTTCAGTGGATGGGGGCCCTGGGGCCAGAAGTGGACAAGGGAAGGGGGTCCATGCGGCCCCCCTTCCTAATGATAATACAAACATTCAGAATTGGGCATGCCCAGGAGGATTGGGTCTTCGGGCAAATATAAATTACTGGAAGTCAACCTTTTTTTTTAGAAAAGTTTAGAGTGGTGATCCTATTGTGGCGCTCAGCACGGTCCCCTAGTGTAAATGCACTGGGGGCCTGGCTCTCAGAACGCGCTGGGTACTCGGCTCTCAGCGCAGGCCCCTAGTGTGAATGCACTGGGCCCGCGGCTCTCAGCTCGGCACCCGAGCACTTCACAGGTCTTTAAAAGACCATTTACCTGTAAATGAGGTTTTGTTGTGTTTTCATACCTTCTTAGAGCCCCTGCATCTCCACTCTGCCTATGACTGGAAGAATTAGACCCCCCCTGAAATTTTTATCAGCCTCCCCCAAAATGTGGCTGCAGTTGTCATGCGCTGAGTCTAAGCCCCCACCATACATTGGGAGAGGAACTACAACTCCCAAGTATCCTGCCGTGGGAAGGGGCAGGGTCTTCTCGTCATTACTCGGCAAGCGCGAGCAGTCTGCACGCGTAATTCTCAACGTTTGGAGGTGCCATGTGGTCTCTCAGCTTCCTGGTTCTTTGGCCTTTGGATTGTTTTCCCGGCTTATCTAAGTGGTTCACAAGGCGTCTCCTCGCTGAACTGCTTGTTTCCTGATTACCGTGCTGAAGTTTAGCGCTGCCGCTTTTGGGAAATTGTTCCCTCATACTGCACTGAAGTAAGCGCTGTCACTGTTGGGAACTTGTTCATTATATTGCGCTGACATAAGCGCTGCCGCTGTTGGGAACTTGTTCTTACATACCGCGCTGTTGTAGCGCTGCCACTGCTGGAAATTTGGTCGCTGTGATCGCTCTGAAGTAAGCGCTGCTTCTGTTGGGAACGTGTTCATTTATTCCGCGCTGAGGTAAGCGCTGCCGTGTCTATGGATATCCCAGTTCTTTCATATCCTTAAGGGATGGTGGATGGCACGGACGTTAGTGTTATCTATAACTTGCTTTAATTTCTCCCGACTTTCTGGAATAGGTCACTTGTTAGTTGGATTGTTCAAGACTGATCTCGCCACTCTCAGCTTCATTGGAGGGCTTGATTTTGAAACTTTGTTCATTTCTGCAGTTCATATCCTCCCTCGCATTTCCTTTGGATTACTTTATTCTTAGCTAAGAGCTGATTGGGGATGTACCTTGGAATTGTTGTTTTCTTCTGAGCGTGAAAGCAATACTTTGGGGTATGTATGAGCAAGTGTGTTAGTGTTTTGGTTGAAAGTATTATTGGGGTTTTGACACCTTTTGCTTCCTTTTTATAGGTTAACGCAGTACAATTGGAGAGAAGTATCTCTATGTTGATACACAGGATTACAGCAGCATTACGTAGAATGTTCACAGGTAATAGGCAGTTGTAGTGAGACCATATGAGTGTAGCAGATGTGTATAGGATTTGTGTTAACTGTGTGTTCTTTTGTTACAGGTATCCTCATCCCCGCTGTTCCTTCCCTAATTCCTTCCCTTGCCTGATTGCCTTATTACTCTGTGTTGCATTGTCCAGAGTTGGGGATGTCAGGAGGTGGACCCCTTTTGTGCATCACTCAGATCCTAAGGAGTCACTGTTGATATTTCAGTAGTTGCGCCCCTGTGTGGCGTACGCCTGCTCTGCCCACTCCGCTTACGCTTACAGAAATTTGTAGATTCTATCCGCTGTATGTCAATGATCCAGCTGTGGGGCTGGGAATATCTTGCAGACAGGTTTCTGGGTCTTTTATACCAGTGCTCCACGGACCGAGCAGCTCGCTTTAGGGGATCCAGTGGAAGTGACTCCGGGGATCCAACAGTCAGAATTCCTTGATCCAGAGATTAACGACCTGGGAGGATATCCACTGAATGAGAATGCAGTATACCACAATGAGAATTTCAAGCTCCTGGACTCGGTTTTCCAGGCATCCGTGCAGTATTCCCGCTAGCCAGTTGCCCAGATTTTAGTGGGCGGGAACCCAGGGTACTAGAGCAAAGGCTGTGGGAATCCCGTAGCAAAGTATGCGTGTGCCTCAGGAACCGGTTTGGTGCCTACTCACGCTCCGATGGTTTCTTCTTGTTGCTGCGAAGATTCCGAGGCGAAGGAGGTGGACTCCAATGGACCTGTGCTCGTTGATTTCTTTGTCTCCCTCTCCCTCTCCTTTTCACTTTTTTGCAGTAGCATACTAAATTTTGATAGGTCCTGACGAAAGCACCAGGTAGAGCATTGCCTGTATGTGCTGAAACATGTTGACCACTTAAATAGTATAGACGGCTATCTGTTGAAACTGTCTATCTGCACTGTTTTTAATTTGGGTTACGGTGGACAGGAATAAATATTGGGTCTACCGTGGTCCAATTTTAACCTCACTTTTCACTTTTGCACTGCACTTCCCATACACTTCACTGCTCATATCTGGGGAATTACTCTAATTGCCCTCAATAGAGATTAAAACATCCTCAGGCTCCTTCCCCACTATGATGGAGTTGTAGCCCTTGAAGTCACTAGGTTGACTGTCAGAGGAGACCCAGATGATGAAGCATGTCACCTGGCTGGGTGAGTGATGGGAATCCGAAAAATGTATGTTGATTTTTTTCAGCTACATATTGAGGTAGCCTTGATTAAGGGAAATCTCAGAAGCTCTCTATTAGTGTGTAGACAGTGGGATACCTTTTGTTTGTAGAGTTCGTGTGTCTGGGGCACATTATCTCATTAGGTCTTTAAAATTGCCTCTGACCCCACCTAATAAATTGTGGTTATAAAGCAATGTCTTTTGCCTAATGAATTCTGCCTCAATAAGGACACGTGGCAGTGATTTGTGGTGCACTGAATTAGTGGTATCAGAAATATTCATGAGGCGTGGTGCGGGCAGTCCACACTGGGAGCAATGTCTGTTGCCTACTGGAATGTATCATCTGCAATAGCGACTCAATCTGAATTGTGAGCCCTGCTGTCCGCAGTGTAGATGGAAGGCAGTAGTCAGCACAGACATCGAGAAATGCTTTTTGTCACTTCCTCTGGACAAAATCTGAGGACATAGAGTTCAATTCAGTCTGCAATTAATACATCAAGTCTGAATTCGAATTGTGAGCCCTGCTGACCTCAGTGTAGGCGTATGGAACAAACAATGAAATATGTATGGAATACATTGTCAAAATATGTAGGTGTGAAAGGGTGGTAGGAGGTACAGAGACTTTGCTTGTTGATTACAGATTCTTTATTGGGCGAATGACACGCTTTTTATAGGGAATGGGTCTGTAATAGGGTAAAGGGGGCTCATAAGCCTTCTCAGCAGTGTTCCTGTCCTGGGCCGGGGTCCGTCCTTTCCTTTTGCACTCCAGTGCAGTACCGCCAGGTCGAGGATCCAGGTAGGGGAGGCGTGTAAAGAAAACAAAACAAAGGACCTCGTATGAGAACAGCGTTCAAACGCTGAAGCAGTGTTGAGTGAAGGGCAGTGCAGGGACACTCGATGCACAACAACTCAAACTAAGTGAGGGAATGTGCTCAGGGCGGGGTTACCGGGAGGTTTAGGTACAGGTTTCTTAACTCGAGGGTCTTGCCCTTCAGCCCGCCCAGCCCGTGAAGCGCTCATGTACCTGGGTAAGCCACGCTCTTTCTCCTAGAGAGTGGCTGGGTGACTCGTAGGGACATTGGCCTCCTAGATTCGGCGCTTCATCCAACTCCTTTACTCCTTCGTATTCTGGATCTGTCCTTCTGCTTCTCGCATTCTCCTCGACTCCGTCTCCTTCGGTGGACTCACACACCGCATTCGGCTGACTTTCTGGATTTGAGGACCCAGCTCCTTCGACGTCATCAGATAGGGCGGGGCTTGTGGACAGCTCTCCCCAGTTAAAGAAACAGTGCCCTTTATCGCTGTCCTAGGAAAAGAGCGTTAATCCTGGGTCATTCCACTCATCCTGAGTGAGAGAAGAGGGTGAGAAGGAGTTTTAAGGAGATTCAGTGTTTTAGTCTCGTTTTCCTTCTGCGATCAGGTCGCCCTTGTCACAGTAGGTTTCAGGGAAGTTATTGTTAGTTACCTACTGGACTCACAAATTAATTAATCAAGACTGAATTTTAATTGTGAGCCCTGCTGACCGCAGTGTAAGCCGGAGGCAGCAGTCAGCAGGAGCCACATAGAGTTGAGTTGAGCTGCACAGTTAGTGGTACCAGAAGCATTCAGCGTGTGAGCAGCCTGCAATTATGCGTAGTGCGGGCGGGCTGCACTGGGAGCAATGTCTTTTGCCTAATGAATTCTGCCTTAATAAGGCTATGTGGCAGTGACTTGTGGTACACTGAGTTAGTGGTACCTGAAGCACTCAACGTTTACACAGCCAGCGATGATGTGTGGTCCGGATGGGCCACACTGGGAGCCATGTGTTTTGCCTAATGAATTCTGCCTCAATAAGGCTACGTGGCAGTGACTTGTGGTGCACTGAGTTAGTTGCACCTGAAGCACTCAGTATGTGCACAGCCAGCTATGATGCGTGGTCCGGGAGGACCGCACTGGTAGCAATGTCTGTTGCCTACTGGACTGCGCCATCTGCAATCGTGACTCGATCTGAATTGTGAACCATGCTGTCTGCAGTGTACATCGAAGGCAGTAGTCTGTACAGACATAACTCTGAGGTACTGTGCCGCTGGGTTCGCAGGGGAATTGTGTCAAGGAGGCCAGCGGTCAAGGCGGTGGCCTCATGGCAGGGTGAGGGCCGACGCTCTGGCAGACACGCTGGCCTTCCCAGAAGTGAACCATGCCCAGAGCCCTGGCCTATTTATTCACACTCCTACGCTGGAGTGACTTACGTTGGACCAGCCGACTCCGCTTCCACTTACAGGGGAGACAACACAGCTACATGACCAAGATCTTCCCCACTGCCTGAGGTAACATGGTTGCGTCCACTGTCCACAACACTACAAGCAGCAGCAGTATATATACACATGGAGAGGTCTGTGCTCTACATAGTGAGGTCTGTCCAACACATTACCGCTACACTTGGCATTGTGTGCATTGTTATTGATGGGTGACTTGCCTCCTTCACACATACTTGGTTCCCACCTCTCCCAATATTTAGCTATTGTGTGGCTGAGGGGCCATGCCGTTTTTGGAAGGTCTGCTGTCCTGTTCTGCGCTGCCTTGTGGTAGTAGGGGGGGGGGGTGATCCGGGAGGTGGTCCTGGGGGTGGAGGTGGTGGGTGTTGTGGCCTTCTTGGGTGTCGGAACTGCATGATCAGTAGCTCTATGACATGTGCTGGTCTTCAGATGTGGCTCTGGGCTGGGCTTCTTTTTATACTGTAGGTAGTCATCCTGATTTACACCAGTAAAAGGCAGATGGTAAATTCTTACTCCGAACGCGGCTTATCGCCTGTTTTTGGATCGCATCGCAGATTTGGCTGGTCGTTGAAAATATCGGGAAGTGGTGTTTTCGTGTTTTTATTTTCACTTGAATGCCTACTCTGCATATCGTTAGCGTTACTTGTCGCTCTCATTCGTGGCGGTTTTTTTCAGAAGCTATTGCTGGAAAGCTGGTGATATCTGCAGTTTTCACCAGGTTGAGAATGGGATGATTATTCTTTCGCCACTTTTGCTGCGCTAAAGTGCCGATAACTCAGCGATAAGTCCTTGAGAAGAAGCCCCATTGTTCGTTTTTTTTTCATCCGGATTCGTGCACCCAGCTGCATTTAAAAAAATATATATATAGAATTTTTTGGCCCTGGGGTTTTTGTGGGATCCGCTGAGCAGGCCTAGGGGGTCATGGTGTTTGCACCCTGCCCACTTTTCTTGTTTTTTCATCTTTTTTCTTGCGATTTGCATGTAGCTACAACAAAGTCCTAATAAACACAAGGGCTCATTTTAGAGTCACCCTATAACCCAACAGTGGGGACTTATTGCAGAGTTATCAGCACTTTAGGGCAGCAAAAGTGACAAAAGAATTATTGCCCCATTCTCAAGTTGGTGCACATTGCCACATTGCCCACAGGCTGACGGTACCAACACAGCTGGCAATCAACATCCTTAACTTATATATTAATAGTGTAGCATCCCACTTGATTGATAACCGGCAGGATTAACCCCAAATCCAAGGTAGATCAGCAGCAATTCTGCTTTACGCGGATGACGCGGTCATCATGGCGCACACGCAACTGGGTCTTCAAAGATCACTCAACTCCTTTGCTGAATATATGAAAAAATTAACACTACTAAGACCTTTAGTATGACTTGCTCCCAAAAAAGCAAGGCACATTGTAATATCTATTTGGCCGATGCTAAGATAGAAGAAACTAAAGATTTCACTTACCTGGGCATAAACTTTGCAAATAATGGTTTCTGGATGGCATCAGCAAATGCTAGGACATTGGCTTTCTCGCGTGCAATAGGCGCTATACGCAATTTCGCTACTAAGTTAGGGGGAAGACCAGTCAAATTCCTGATTGAAATCTACAAGGCAAAGTGCGTGTCCACTGTAATTTATGGAGCAGGCATATGGGGCATTACTGACACCGCCAAGATTCAGGCTTGTGAAAACGCCTTTCTTCGTTATCTTCTGGCTGTTCCTAAATCAACCTCCACATATGTCTCACACAGAGAGTTGGGCCTAGTCTATGTGTCAGACCTCATTAAGACGAGCCCAATCCTGTTGTGGCATAGGGTGTGGGTTTCCCAAGAGACAGGGCTAAACAAGGATATTTTCCAGGATTGCATGAACCTTCAGGGGAGTATGAGAATAGAGTGGTTCAGGTATGTGAGACATTTCCTAATAGCCATTGGCAATCAGGAATATTTTGACAACCCGTCTAGTATGATAGACATTTCTAGTAAGAAACTGAAGGAAATCTGTCTTACTTACCTGGAAGAGACTAGGTGGCAGCTGGAGAGTAAGAAAGTGTCTGTAAAGCAAAATCATCTGATGTTAGATGGCCAAGGTCTCCAGAGATACTTAATAATCACCCAGAGTAGTTATTCCCGTATGCTCTTAACTCGCTTTAGGGGGGGCAGCTTCTTTAGATTAACCACTTTTCCCGAGGTTAACTCCTGGTCAAGATCCCTGACCCCCTGTCCTTGTGATGATGTATCTCAACAATCCATGTTACACTGCATCCTATTTTGTAAAATTTACACCACAATCAGGCAAAGGTATATACTCAGTTTATTTAAAAAATGGGGACTGAGACAATGTAGACCTGCCCTACTCAGACTACAAATGTTGGAGGACGATTTTACTCTGTATAGTGTGACAACTTTTTTTAAAGAGCCTACTGCATTTTAGATTGTCAATGAATTGATGTACTTTTACATTGGATTTTAGTGGCAATTCGGTATGTTTATTTCTGCATTTATGAAATGGGTCTTATTTAATGTAATAATGAAAGCTATGTAATATCTGTTTTATATTTTTATGTGCTTTTATGGATTCTCGAAATTGAAACCGAATAAAGCTTCTTTTTGATTGATTGATTGACAAGTGTAGGTTAACCTTCAAGGCTTGTCCACCACTTTCCATATTGAAGCTCACCTCCAGTCTTGCGAGCAGAATATTGAAGCAGCACGCTCTACAACAATAGTGACTCTGTCACTGATGTCACAGAAAAATGTGAATGTAAATGTAGGTGTATTTATATAGCGCAACCTGTCACCCAAAGGGCATCCTGGCGCTTGCCTAGGGAACCCGTCCTGGTATTCCCCTGTGAGAGGCCCCGGCAGTGTGTCCACAGGGTGAAAGCCAGGCATCCCGCCGCGAGGGGCCGTCGTGGAGATTAAGCAAGCTATTGCCCAGAGTTGCAGAGTGAGACCCCGTGAGTCGAGTAGGCACCGGAGCGAGAATTGTCGAGGCCGTGGAATTTTGAGCCCGAGACCCGCCGAGGCGGGGAATCGAACCCTGGTCCACGGTCGATCCCAGCTTCCGGGTCTGCCGCCTCTAACCACTGAGCCACACTTCTCCAGAACCCTTGAGAAGGGTCAGCTCTAGGGCGGTGCAACCAGTGTGACCGCACCGGGTGCTGACTTTAGGTGGTGGCATCATGTTTGCAAGTATATTATGGTTTTAAAAATGCTTGCTGCCTCCTTCCTGGCCTCCAGCAATTTTCGGCAACAATGAAAATGTCATGATGACTCTGGTGATTAATGTTCTTCCTATAGAGAGATCAGAATTTTGTCTAGTGAAAGTTTTGACTCATGGGAAGGTAGCTCAGAGTGTTAATGTACCGGCTGCAAAGAACATGTGCCATGCAGATCACAAAGTGCACATAATGTAAATAGGTCAGTGGGTACTGCTTTTGTCAGAGAGATCCTTTTGTTACTTGCAGTTTATAAGCTTAAATCCTAACTTAGAACAGTGAGCTATTAACTGTCATCCAAGAGCTGCATACAAACTGCAAGGTATAAATGAGAGCGTGAGGCCCTCCCCCCCCCCAGTCTTTGATTATCCTAATGTCCCAAAAAGTGTTCTTTTGGACAGAAATCAATTCTGATTATTAAGGAGAATCCCCAACCATGGTATTATGTTTTAAATTCTGGGTATTGTGTTTCTCCAGACCAATCACTATAAAACTATTCGGGCTACTGGTATGGCGTCATGTGACTCCTACACCTTGTAGTCCTTAGTCTTATGTAACATTTTCTATACAGTGATTTACACACATATTGATTGTCTCTGTGTAATGTGTGTGATGTAAAGTGCTCTGACACCCTACAATGGTATGAGTGGCGCTGTAAATCAAATTTTAATTGCATCTGAGAGAGAGTGGTTATGGAGACTTGGAGGGCACAGTTAAAGGTTGGTAGTGAGGGAATCCAATGCAGAGGTGGTCATTGGGGGGGCACTAACAAACATTAATGCACAGGACACCACCAGTGCTATGGCTGGCCCTGCCCTTGAGGCCAGTCTGCCTCACCCATAGGTACCTCCATTGGCCTTGTTTCAGCAGTAGTAGCTGCAACTCACCAGAGATTGCCAATGCAGGATTTGCACCCACACCAAACTAAGTTCACAAACTTCACAGTCTCCCTGCTTCATTTACAATCATTTTTAACATGTGCTGCCTGCTGTGGGGCCACTGGAATTAATTATGCAGCAAAGGATGACAAAATGATGCTGTAGTGTTGACTAAATTATGCATTAAAAATAAGGCTGCAGCGTAATGAAGTATATTTTCAGATATTTTATTATTTTTATGTGTGTACACATGCTAACAGTCTCTGGAAAGATTTTGCCTTATTAGTACCAGTGTAACATACAAACGCAGCAGTGAGAAAGGTGACCAGTCAACCTTTGCAATAGGCCATCAATCAATCAATCAATCAATCATAGGCATTTATAGAGCGCTCTACTTACCCGGAGGGTCTCAAGGCGCTAGGGGGGGTGTGCTGCTGCTACCCGAACAGCCAGGTCTTGAGCTTCTTCCTGAAGGCGAGGTGGTCTTGGGTCAGGCGCAGGTCGGTCGGGAGGAAGTTCCAGGTCTTGGCGGCCAGGTAGGAGAAGGACCTTCCTCCTGTTGTCGTTCTTCGGATGCGGGGGACGGCGGCGAGGGCGTGACTGGGTGATCGGAGGTGTCGTTTGGGAGCGTAGAAGTTGATGCGGTTGTTGAGGTAGCTCGGGCCTTGGTCGTGAAGAGCTTTGTGTGCGTGGGTAAGGAGACGGAAGGTGATTCTCTTGTTGACCGGGAGCCAGTGCAGGTCTTTTAGGTGTCCGGAGATGTGGCTGTGTCGTGGGATGTCGAGGATGAGTCTGGCTGAGGCGTTCTGGATCCGTTGGAGTCTCTTCTGGAGCTTGGCGGTGGTTCCGGCGTAGAGGGCGTTGCCGTAGTCCAGACGGCTGGTGACGAGTGCCTGGGTGACAGTCTTCCTGGTCTCGGTGGGGATCCACCGGAAGATCTTCCGTAGCATGCGCAGGGTGTTGAAGCATGACGAGGAGACGGCGTTGACTTGCTTGGTCATGGAGAGGGAGGAGTCCAGGATGAAGCCCAGGTTGCGTGCGTGGTCTGTCGGTTTGGGTGCGGTGCCCAGGGCGGGGGGCCACCAGGAGTCGTCCCAGGCAGAGGGCGAGGATCCCAGGATGAGGACTTCCGTCTTGTCTGAGTTCAGCTTCAGGCGGCTGGTCGACATCCACTCGGCTACCTCTTTCATCCCTTCGTGCAGGTTGGCTCTGGCGGCGGCGGGTTGTTGGTCAGGGAGAGGATCAGCTGGGTGTCGTCGGCGTAGGAGATTATGTTGAGGTTGTGTTGGTGTGCGATGGCCGCGAGGGGGCTCATGTAGACGTTGAAGAGGGTTGGGCTCAGCGAGGATCCTTGAGGGACGCCGCAGATGACTTTGGTGGCCTCTGACTTGTACGGTGGTAGACGGACTCTCTGTGTTCTTCCGTCGAGGAAGGAGATGATCCATTCCAGTGCCTTCTCCTGGATTCCGACGTTGCTGAGGCGCTGTACTAGGGTGCGGTGGCAGACGGTGTCGAAGGCCGCGGAGAGGTCTAGTAGGATGAGGGCCGCTGTTTCTCCGTTGTCCATCAGGGTTCGGATGTCATCGGTGGCAGCGATGAGGGTGGTCTCGGTGCTGTGGTTGGCTCGGAAGCCAGACTGTGAGGGGTCGAGGGATCCGTTCGTCTCGAGGAAGGTGGCCAGCTGCTTGTTGACGGTCTTCTCAATGACTTTGGCTGGGAACGGGAGCAGCGAGATGGGGCGGTAATTCTTGAGTTCGGTGGGGTCCGCTGTTGGTTTCTTGAGTAGAGCGCTGAGTTCGGCATGCTTCCAGCTCTCAGGGAAGGTGGCGGTGGTGAAGGAGGTGTTGATGATGTCCCGCAGGTGGGGTGCGATGACGGCGTCGGCCTTGTTGAAGACGTGGTGAGGGCAGGGGTCGGTCGGAGATCCGGAGTGGATGGAGTTCATCATGCGGACGGTTTCTTCGGTGCAGATCGGCGTCCAGGCGCGGAGGGTGGTGGTGGGGGGCGGTGGTTCGGTCGAGTTGGACGTGGCGTTCGTCGGTTGGGTGTTGAAGCTATTGTGTATGTCCGCGATCTTGTTGTGGAAGTAGGAGGCGAGGGAGTTGCAGAGTTCTTGCGATGGGGTGATGTCGTTGTTTCCGGCGTTGGGGTTGGAGAGCTCTTTCACGATGTTGAAGAGTTCCTTGCTGTTGTGTGCGTTGTTATCCAACCGGTCCTTGAATGCAGTTTTCTTGGTGTCGCGGATCAGTTGGTGATGCTTCCGGGTGGCAAGCTTGAGGGTGGTCATGTTGTCCGGTGTTGGCTCCCTTCTCCAGGCTTTCTCGAGGGCTCGGCAGTTCTTCTAGGAGCTCTTGAGTTTGTCGGTGAACCACGGGGCCTTCTTGCTGCCGGGTCTGCTGGGCGGGGTCCTCAGTGGGGCGAGTTCGTCCGCGCAGTTGCTGATCCACTTCGTGAGGTTGTCGGCGGCCTGGCTGGGGTTCGCTGAGCTGGCGGGAGGGTGCTGGCTCAGGGAAGCGGCGAGCTGGTCGGCTGTGATCTTGCTCCAGCTTCTGCGGGCGACCTGTTGCTGGTGGTGGTGGGTCGTCGTTCTTCTGAAGGTGAAGTGGACGCAGCTGTGGTCCGTCCAGTGGAGTCCTGTGGCGTGGCTGAAGGCGATGTCTTTGCTGGATGAGAAGATGGCGTCGAGTGTGTGTCCGGCGAGGTGGGTGGGGGTGGTCACCAGTTGCTTGAGTCCGAGGTTGGCGAGGTTGTCGAGCAGGGTGGTGGTGTTGCGGTCGTTGTTGTTCTCCAGGTGGAAGTTGAGGTCCCCCAGGAGGATGTAGTCAGCGGAGGGGAGGGCATGCGGGCTGACGAAGTCGGCTATGTCCTCGCTGAATTGGGTGCGTGGTCCCGGGGGTCGGTAGATCAGGGTGCCTCTGAGGGTGGTCTTCGGGTCGGTGTGGATCTGGAAGTGTAGGTGTTCGGCGGTGGTCAGGATGTCGTCGGTGTAGGTCGTGATGCGGATGGTGTCCCTGTGGATGATGGCGATGCCTCCTCCTATCTGGTTGGCGGTGCGGTCCCTCCGGGTGATCTTGTAGCCCTCTGGGATGGCGATGGCGATGTCGGGTGCTGAGGAGGCGTTCATCCAGGTCTCCGTGAGGAAGGCAACGTCAGGAGCAGTGGTGTCGATGAGGTTCCAGAGTTCGATGGCGTGTCTGTGGACTGAGCGGGTGTTGAGCAGGATGCACTTGAGATGGTTGCTGCTGGTGTTCGTCTTGGCGGGTGCTGGTGCGAGGCAGGTCCGGATGCAGGTGAACTTGCAGGCGGTACAGCAGAAGGGTCCGTGGGAGCGTCTCGGGGTGGCACGGTAGCATCCCGGGACTCGTCCATCGTTGAGTGCGATGAGGGTGGCGGCGTCGTACGTCCGGCGGGTGGGCTGGGAGCTGCGGGGGCCAGGGGTCCTGGCACTGGGCGCGGTCCAGGCACGGACGGGCGCAGACGGGCTTACCTTTGGCGCCATCCACTCCGCAGCAACACAAGTCACTTTTTTAACTAACTTTTGATATGTTTGAGCTACAAACAATTTATTAGTTTAAATGGTCAGATCATGCAGCAGATCTTGCATTATGAGGCAACTATGGCAGAGCCATAATTTTAGAGAAAACATTTGTAAACTAGGATATTTTGCCATTCATGTTTGAACTCTGTTGTGGAAAAAGGGAAAAGTGCTGATGACTGAAACTCCATGGCTCAGAGACAAATGGCTTGTGTTTCCACATTTTATCGTATTTGGTACATTCTGTGAATAGAAGCATATCCCACTTAGTGAATACATTTTAATGTCAATAACTCATTATAACCTTAAATAGTCATGTGTATCCATTGGTTGATTAAATTGGGCAGTGAAATGCCAAACAAATACTAAAAATTGGGATGTCTGCGCATTCTGGGCACACCTCTGGCTCCACCCACAGATCCAATCCTTGGGGTATTCCCGCCCTCTGATTCTCCGCCCATTGTTCTCCTACTTTTTTCCCCCACTTTGACCACTGTGTAAGACTCAGCATCCCTGGACCTGTGATGTGCCGCCGCTGCGGGCGCCGCATGTGCCACACATTTACGGTGCAGGGCTTTCGCATAAGGGAGCTGGCCATTATTGTATCCCTAAACATGTGCACGTTGTCAGTTTGACATTGACTACATGTAGAGGGACTCTAGGTTTCTTTTAAAAAATATAGCTAACATTTGGACCTATACATTTTATTTTGTATAAATTAATTGAATGTGTGTAAAATTTTGCAATGCCCGGGGAATTCTAGTAAAGGGAGCACCCCTTGGCGAATCACTAGCGTGTGTGATTGCTGCATTATTTATTACTGACTTTGACGTTGTGCTTTAACTTTGGATAACATTTATCATTAATTCTAGCACCTAGAAGCCAATATTGGTAAATATGTGCGCTACAAATAATCCCTAACATACACTGTGCATACAGTATATTTAATCTGGTGCTTTAATCATAGGCTGTTTTAAAGTATTCAGTGCTGAAGACAGCCTTGATTGGTGTTGGATCGAGGACCCGGAAGTCTGCAGACCTAGGAGACAGAGATAAAGCAGCTTGTCAGAAAGTTTAGCGTTTTCCCTACAGGTGGTGTTTGTTGGCCTGTGGCAAGGTCAGTCACCTGTCCTGGATTCCTGTCATTTAATTGAGTCTATCCCAGTTGTGCGCCCCAGTGTTTATTCTGCCCCACCTGGCACACATCATGTCGGAGGATAGTGATGATGTTAACATTTTGCCCCCCCCCTGGAAATAAGTCTGCGGACGCCCATGTAGATAGATAGATATTTATAGATATGTATATCTATATATGTATGTACACATCTCTATCTATATATATATATATATATACATATATATATGTATATATATATATATATATATAGAGAGAGAGAGAGAGATGGATAAATAGATAGAGAGAGAGAGAGAGAGAGAGAGAGAGAGAGAGATATCCTTATCAAACAAAAGTTAATGTGAGGTTATAATTAGGTGAACATGTAATCTGAAAAATACATTTCTAAACTAAAAACATTTTTTGAAATTTACCAGTGATAGTTTACTGAACTAACCATGCACTGCTTATGATCTCACATATACATCACTCATGACATCTTCAATAATCACTGATGAAATCTCAAATGACATCACTGATGATATTAGTTTATTATTACCCAAGTCAATGATACTCTTTTAATCAACCTAGGATGGGTGAAAGGCTGATACCACAGAATCAAACACAAACACTACTGTGGATTCATTACCCTACTGAGCCAGTAGTCCAATAATGCTTGTACGCAGACAGATTTTGTATACATTTTGCATGGAGGGCTTCGGCCTGAACTTAATTTTGACAAAGTGACAGGATGTAATTCTGCTATAAAGAACACGTTACATTTAGTATTCAACATTCAAGTGCAGAACAGAGAAATACAGTAATAAGAATTCCTTTCATAGCCTTACAACAGAGAAATGTGCAAGGAAGCAGTTTGTATTGAAATGTCTCTTATTAACAAGAAGCCTATTAGAGAGAATGCACTGTTTATGACCGATGGCTGACTTCATCACAGGGTTCTGCATCCCATCATCCTCTTGCCTCATCTCATTGCTGAAATATAAGTTCAGGAGACCCCAGAGAACTGTGGTTCATCAATATCCAATTCTAAGGCTCCTCACATTTCTTCGCAGCTGCTGGAAAGTCAATTCCAATTACATTATACTCTTGTAATGGAAATATTGGACTCCTTAGCTCCATTGGTAATGAGACCATGGCAAAAAAGCTCCCTCTAAGTTAATCTTGAGAATGTCTTGCGTACTGGGTTTCACATACATTTTGTTTTCCTTTATGGATTCCTTGTAATTTCTGCTGGCTCGAAACTGTTTAGAAACCAAAATGTCTCTCGGGTTCTGTGAAATTAGATGTGGCTGCACGCCTGCTCTATCAAGGTTCATCTTGTGACTTTTAGAGTTATATGAAAATAGATTGTGCAGCTTCTCATGTGCCTTTTGTATGCGAAAGCACACTGTTGAACTTGGCCCTTTCTGAAGGGTTATCCCCAAACGTTTTGCTTCTTCCTCCTATTTTTTCCTGACTTCTTGTTGTTGATTTTAGGACTCATCGTACTTTATCACTGGTTCATCATGTGACTTTTGGAATTATATGAAAATAGATTGTGCAAGCTTCTCATGTGCCTTTTGTATGCAAGAGCACACCTCCTGTTAAGTTTTCACGCAGGACCCCACTCAAGCATATTTCGCGTAATGTTTGCGAAAATTGCAAGCATTTCAAATTGAAAATAATTACGCAATTTCACCTACCCAAATCAGAAGCCAAAGAGTTTGTGTGATTGGCACCATAGCTCAACTGTAAAAGGCATGGTTCTCCTTTCTGTTTGCAGTCTATGAGTTGCCATTTGTACTAGTCTGCTAGCCACATATGCTCAGTTAGTGATACCTAATGCTAAAACAAATCTCAAACCCAAAAAACTGAGAAGCACCATGGAGGAAGCTGGAGCAACTACAGAGGCCAACCAGAACCCCACAAACCCCCCAGAGGACCAGCCAGGGACCTCGGGGAAGGAGAAGGTCAAGGAGAAGAAGAAGAGGAACCAGGGATTCAGTCCGCAGGAAAACAAAACCCTGCCTCTGTGGTAGTCTGGGGGGCAGGTGGGGGGGGGTTGTTCTGGGGGTAGTGGCGGTGGATGTTGTGGCCCTCTTGGGTCTCCAAGCTGCATAATTAGTAGCTCTATGGCATCTGTTGGCCTTCAGTTGTGGCTCTGGGCAGGGCTACCTTTATACTGCACGTTTTCGTCCTACTTACGTCCAGAAAAAAGCAGGTCTTAAGTCCCTGCTCCTAACATGCCTTATCACCTGTTTTGGGACCGCATCGCCGATCTGGCTGGTCGTTGAGAATATCGCATAGTGGTGTTATCGTGAGTTTTTGCAAGGGAACGCCTACTCTGCATATAATTAGCATTAGTTGTCGCTGTCAGCCTTGGAGATGTTTTTTGCGGCAGCTATCGCCAAATCCCTCATCTCCTCCCATTTAGGAAACAAATCAAAACATGGCTCTTTCCTCCACCCCTATAAAAATCGGCCAGCCTCAGTCCATCCCCTCCCCGTCAATAAACCACAGGAGTAGCTACCAGCGCCAGGATACCTGCCAGGTGACAGTCGCGCTTTATAAATATTTTAAATAAATAAATTAAATAAGATAAACTGACGATGTCGGCTGTTAGCACAGGTTTGTGAATAGGGTGATAAATCTATCGCCACTATTGTGACGGAAAAGACCCGCTAAATCTGCGGTGCGTCCTTGAGAATATGCCCGATGAGTTGCCAATTGTACTAGCCTTAGGAAGCTTTTAGAGGAGGTACATAGATCAGGGATGTCAATAGTTCCTCCTTGTACACAGCTCCTTGTACGGAAGCATATCCAACTTTTGCTAAGAACGTTTACACTTAGAAGGCAGCCTTGATGATTCAGGTTCTGCCTTATAAACAATGTGAGGGGAGCTTTGAAGGTTTTAAAATGCATATTATAGCCCACATAGAACGATCCACTCACTGAGGGTGGAATGTTTTAAATTAAGCATAAAAAATAAAGAAATAAAGAGTGGAATGTTATAGTTGAAGGCCTATATCAGCCATTATCGGCCCTGAGCATTCCATGGTCTTCAGTGGCGCTCTCAACATTCCAGGATCTAATTCTAGTCACAGGCAACACTATAGGTGGGTGTGAACTCTATAGAGACTTGTGTATACATCCAGGTGGCCAATAATGCAAATGTGAACAGAGGATATAGAAACTGTCTTACCTCGTATGAAACGCTTGTTGTTCTGCCTTTTATGAGCTCAACCTTTTCAGGTTGGCCACTTGTTCTCAGATTAAAGCATGTCAAGCTGCGGGGACACAGTTTTACTTACGTGACCTTAATGGGAGAGGATTTGTCTAACATATATATTTTACACACATTCATTAGTACAGCATGTTAAATTCATACAGCAGTGTCACGCTGACCTCCTGTTATGATGCAAGCTTGAAGAATCTAGCAACGCTGCGTTTATGTGTTGATCTGATATTCTATGGAAATGGAGAATGTTGTGTCAGAAAATGACATCAGTTCTAAACCCCTGATTCAGGCTTCTCCTTCTCTCTTGTGCCGAACGTTTAATGGCAAATATGCCTCCTGTACATTATACTTTGTAGCATGTCTATTTCTAACTATGTGCTTCAGCAATTCAGTGTATATAATCTGACCTTATCCATACGTCTACGCAACCTGGACTACGCAACCTTCTTCAGACCCATCCTCTTTGTACCCCCACTCAGGGCCTCATTTATGAAAAGTGACGCATCGCTGTGTGAAAACAGTGATGCGTCACTTTTCATTGCGCCCTCCTTGCGACACCAATGATGCGTCATATTTACAGTATGATGCATCATGTTGCAAGGAGTTACAGATACGTCAGTATTTCTGACGTGTCTGTAGGCGCAAATGTGATGCATTGCTGGAGTGTGTCACAAAAGTGACGTAACTCCAGCAATGTGTACTTTGACATGGGGCAAGCCCCATGTGAAAGGGCCTGCGTCAGTCTTACGCCTGCTGTGAGGCAGGCGTAACATTTTGGCGCATTTGAGTCCTAGAAGTGGCGCAGTGACATCTCATAGATTTCACTGTTTCACTTCCGAGACCCTTTCTTGCATACATTATACCTGGCGCAGGTATAATGTGGCGCAGGGGTTTACAAAGTGATGCATTTACCTAGATGTGTCACTTTGTAAATATGGCGCAACAAGGTGCATTTTTTACGCCACAAAAAGTGCCTCACCGGCGGTGTAAAAGTGATGCACAGCCTCATAAATGAGGCCCTCAATGCCTTTGTGCCTAGAGGCAGATAGTTACGGTAGTGTGCACTATGCATGGAAAGTAAACAGAGCGAAGGTCCACTCCAACATGCTTTTTTAGGTTCCAACCTTCTCTTGCACCCTCTCACACACGTACATCACTGAATGTTGTGGTGCCATACTGAAACAGCATTGTCCTACGCTGACGAACTTATATGTACTCTATGGGTAGCATAAATGAAGCTCCAATTATCACAGACACATGTTGAAGTAAGAATGACAACAAATAGATAAAACAACTAACATTGCACTTGAATTAAGATGCATTAAAGTGCTTTCTTGACTAAGCAGTGTGCTCACCACTGGATCTGTGGAATGTCTCTCCTGCCATGCGGTGGAGTTCAGTTCATCAGCTTTTAAAGTTCTAGGCCAGCCGGAGTGCCCTTCAGATATGGCGGTGCTGGTCTGAATAATGTGTCTGTAATTCATGCAAAGTCATTTTTTATGCACACGCGCGTATGTGACATCTGCTTGGGGAATTGTCCTCGAAGCTATGCGCTGCCGTCAAATTACTGCCAAGTTCTGGTGTCACACCTCCGGACATTTCACTGTAGAATTGACAAAGCAAGGAAAAGTGAGACAGAATGTTTAAACGTGGGAAAAAAATGAAAGGAGAGAGGGGGAAAGGGTGGGAGGAAGAGGAGGGGAGGAACTGACTGAAGAGTGAAATATAAGAGTAAATGAAAGCTGGAGATGAGGGAGCGAAACAAACTTTGAAAAGGGGCATCTTGTGAATGGTGGGAAGAATTGAGTGCAGAATTAAGGAAGAAAGCATAATGGAGGAAAGGGGTAAGGAAGACATTGCTTTCATGCTACACCTTGTTGAATGTACAGCTACTTGTGCTGCACGCCCGACCCTGGGAAAGGAAAGCACTAAAACATGGAGAATCACGAGGACATACTAAAAGAAACCTACTTGGACAGTCAACATATATATGCAGGAAAACGTCCCGGCAGAGCAAAGCGACATGCAATCCTGATACAAAGAGGGGTGAGATACCAGCAAAGTCAATCGTTCATGCATATTGAATAACTGACTCAGCAGTGGCAAGGAACAGATCTAAAGCACACCTAACCTATGTCACTACAAAGCAAACCAGAGGACAACTCATTGTGAAAGTGGGTAGGAACGCACTGCTTGCATGTAACAGCACCATTACCCCATAGCGTCTTGGTAGTTGTAGTTCAGTTTTTCACAGAGTTCATATTATTTTTCAGCTAATGCTGTCTTTCTAAATCGCATCTCTAGACATCAGTGTTTAGGCATTACTCCCTCATCAGTGGAGAATAGTTATGGGTTGTTGAACATGCCTCCTATTTTCTTAGTCATGATACCACTCAAAGTGTGCAGGTATTCCGTAGCTCGTCAGTTTGGGGGTGGCTCATGAGAGCCTATTAACAGTGAAAGTGGGTAGGAATGCATTGCTTGCATGTAACAGCACCATTACCCCATAGCGTCTTGGTAGTTGTAGTTCAGTTTTTCACACAAAGTTCATATTATATTTCAGCTGAAGCCATCTTTTATTTTGGCAATGCAAAAAATCATTGCCAGACAATAAGTGATCAATAAATACCCCAAACTAATACTCTAATGCTGCCAAAGGGCGCATGTTACCTAACATCAATCGCAGCACAGGGACACCTATAAAGAATTTGGATCTACGGTCATCTTGACAGCCTCATGTCACTCACTATTAGAAACACAAACAGTGGGGAAACCCAATACACCCTTGCAGGTTTGGGCCTATGTAATTGGTAGAAAGGTAATGCTGCCAGCAAGGGAATTTATTTCAAAATATTTCCTTCCAGTTGAGGATTGAATAAAGTGATTATGTGTAATCCTATCTGTTTAATCAGAAACTGTGAAAGCAATCTCTTAATTAACAATAGTCAGAGTCAATCAACTATCTCAGGCATATAAGTCATCAAATAAAGCAGGAAATTAAAAAGAGACACGGAGTAACAAGTCTTTTTGATAAAAAATTATCAGTTTATAGATTGATCAATGAAGTAAAAAAAAAGACGTACAGATCAACAAATGCTGGTCACAGACACAACTTAAAAGAAATGAAACAAAGAATTGTACAATCAGCCTATATTTCATTTGTGGTAAGAGTCCAAACCATAACAATATGTAAAGATGACCATTATTACATCACCATAAATAAGTCATCAATGTGGTCTAATCACAATTCAAAGGAATTGAATAGTCGACGTTTCGGTCTCAGGTAGAGTGAATCTGTGAGACCTTCCTCAGGACAATAAAGTAGATCAGCAGTTGTGACCCCTAAAAACATAAATATAAACAAATATTTATTTATTATGTTCTAACAATGAATGCATTACAATTCAAATTCAATATAAAAAAAATCTGTGTCTCTAGATGTCTGTAACCCATTATGAAATCTATTAATTATCCCATAGAACATATTTATTTGAAAAGGTGAAGCATATCTAGTTGATACATATTCTTTGTCATCCCACTAGATAAGCATATTATAGTAGCGAGTGATAAATAGCTTACTTCAACAACAAATCCAGGACTGCATATGTTGGTCATCCAATGTATCCTGTTAGCTTACTTCTAATTCTTGGAAAAAACACCAATAAAGGAATAATCAATTTATTTCTTCCCAGAGTTTCATTATTATTTACAAAAAGACGTTGTAATCACATAATGAGCAATGTCTATAAGATTACCTGTTCAAAATGTAACCAGGATCTTTGTGGAAATAATAGCGCTTCAATTATGGACGTTGTGTGCTCATTGAGTCTTCAGATCTATACCAAAGAATAATGTAAAGCGATTCAGCATATATAGTGGATTCAAACTGAATGAAGAATCACAAAATAACGTCATGGATCAATTAAAGATCAATCAGTGCTGTATAGAGAGAAGAGCACTATCCTATATGCCATACGATCCATACCGCGGCATAAAATCATATTTATCAAAGAGGTTTGAGCAGGATTACACTAGCACTACAAGCCCTTATGTATGAGGTAGGGAAAATTGAAGCATCAATATGACTCTATCATTGTGCTGGAAAAAACGTTCAATAGCACTTATCAGCCATAATTTAGTAATCGGCTGGATGAGTGATACAGCGTGTCAGGCTGAATGCATCGTGATGTCGGAACATTACAGCCTTTCCGGCTGAATGCAAAATACGATGGGGAACATTTTTGTCTAATTCCGCCTGGATATAAAACTAAGTGTACAGACAAAAACATCATAGCATCGATGCTGTCATAGTACCGACTATTGTAAGCCAAAAAACGTTCTGCTCAATGCTAGACCACAGATTAAAACTCAAACTGCGTGATTATTTTATACATAAAATACAAGCGGCATGTGTGACTAATAATATAGCACGTGCTAGGCAGCCTCACTTGTAACACGAGTACTAATCTGTTGCACAGATTAAAACACCAACCGCGTGCTTGTTTCAAAAACAAAATACAAGCGGCATGTGTGACTAATGGTATAGCGCGTGCTAGTCAGACTTACTTTTAACACGAGTACTAATCCATCGTAGCGATCAGGATATCCAAATGCTCGGTGTCGGCATCAGCGATGACCTCAAACACCATTTTGAAATCGGATTGGTTATTTAAACCATCTGCCCCGGAACTATAACGTCACGTGGGCCCGATCAAGAAAACGCAGCAGCAGCCATCTTGTAGTGGCTTGATTATGCTAAAATAGTAGAAAACAGATTAAATAAACTGTGTTTTGGTTCTTTATGTCACAGAATTGCTAAAAATGTGCAAAACAACGGAGCAACCCAAATAAAACAATTGCCACTAGCGCAAAAACGCGAGTCATCGTATTTTGTAGATCTAATATGTTTAAATTGATAATTCATAACATACCAATATTGTTTGTCATGCTGGAAAATATGCAGAATGCCAACATAGTGACATCAAATCATTTTGCATCGATAGGCCAGAGAATGTACCAGAGACGTTTGCTCATGAGGACTTCACAACTGTCCGCCATTTTGGAATGGCACACAAGACTGTGTATAGGCCATGCCACAGTCATATATAAGGTCAAATTCGAAAAAGTGTTGTTGTGAACTACATAACTAGTAATGATTAAACATACGTGGACACACCAACCATGTGCAAAAACTAAACGTTACATACTTATAGGCTTATAGAAATTATGATGTTTAGTACTATTTTTCAGTGACTAGCATCTTGGCATGAGACCAATATGGATTAAATGCAGTGAACACATCTGTTCTGCAATTCCTGCAAATGATATACACCGCATTAGTGAATAGCAGACAAAAAATAGAATCAAATGATTAGTTTACACAAACAGATAACACCAGTCAGAAGGCAATTGATGAAAGTTACATCAAAAAAGAGTGTAACTGGATCGCTGTCATTGCTCAAAATAGCAAATGCGCACAATCTGAACAATTTAATTGAATACAATTCAGTAAAGCAAATTACAGATTAAGTTACAGCAAAATACAGAGTTGACACAATTACTGTGAAAATATCATCAAAGATATAACACTTAATTCAAAATGATACAGGTCTGACAGTACATTATGTAAATTTTTCAGGTTATGCATGTCAGAGCGTGCCACTCTGTCGTAGAATTCAGACCATGTTGTATACTGTCTACCCTACAGATCCAGGAATTTTTTTTCATTGTCAAGATTCGGTCTACATTGTTGTTCGTGATGGTTGGTTTTACCACCTCAATGACCCACCAGAACATTTCCTTTTCAGAGTGTTTAAGTTGGATATAATGTTCAACAAGTGGGGCATTTTCAGTTCTACAGCGAATCCTGGATTGATGCTGCAGTATTCGCTTTTTCACCATTTGTGTGGTTTTTTCATTATATAGGTTAGGCTACAGGGACAAGGTATGCAATAAATGCTTAATTGGTGTTGTTGTACCATTGAGTTCAAAAGATTTTATATTTTTTGTTGAGGCACAGGCTATACACCGATTACATTTGAAATGGCCCACTACAGGTGTTAATTGCCTCATGTTGTCCACTGTGTTCATTTCTTGAGTGTTGTAAGCATGAACTAGTCTATCCCTGATGTTAGTACCTCGCTTGAAGGCAAACATGGGCTTTTCAGTTAATTCTGGCAATGATGTAAGTAAAGGCCAATGATTATTGATGGTCTTTTTGATTTGATTGGAGGCTGTTACAAAAGTCGTAACACATACAAGTCGTGATATATTTGTTTTTTCTTTAACCTCAAAAAGGGCATCTCTGTTATTGTACCATGGGCATTTTAAAGATCTTTTAAGTAGTTTGTTCGGATAGCCACGGTCATGTAGTTTTTGTTTCAAAATTCTGGCTTCTCGAAAGTAATCAAGTCTTAGGAAACAATTCCTCCGAAGACGGAGAAATTGTCCGAAGGGCAAAGCATCTTTCAATGACTGCGGGTGAAGGCTACTGTACTTTAAAAGGGTGTTTCTTGCTCTTGGTTTTGTGAACAGAGTTGTGAAAGTAAATGATCAGGTCCCACCTTTACAGTGATATCCAGAAACTTCATACTTGTATTACTACATTCAAGCGTGAATTTCAAATGTAGGTTCCGGGTGTTGAGCCATTCATGAAAGTTGAGCAGTAGCTCCTTGCAATTAAAAAGACATCGTCTATGTAACGCAGCCAACAGGATATGTTGGCTGCAAGCGGATTCAGAGCATCATAGACAAAGGAATGTTCATTGTTGATCTGTAACCCCCCTTTTTTTGACTTCATTGAGCAATCTATAAACTGATAATTTTTTTATCAAAAAGACTTGTTACTCCGTGTCTCTTTTTAATTTCCTGCTTTATTTGAGGACTTATATGCCTGAGATAGTTGATTGACTCTGACTATTGGTAATTAAGATATTTGCTTTTACAGTTTCTGATTAAACATATAGGATTACACATAATCACTTTATTCAATCCTCAACTGGAAAGAAATATTCATGTCACTCACAACACTAAAAAGCATTAAGCTCAGTACTTAGTTGCATCAACAACACTTCAAGCATGCTATGAGACACCGTGCCCTGATGTAACCCAGAACTACAACCAGAGAGAAGTGATATTCCCAAAGGTATTACAGCGATAAATGCATGAGCAGCCCTTAATGACTAGACAATGCCATTCACCCAAGCCCACAGGACTCCCTTTAAGAACAAAAGATCACAGTTGCTTCTCATCAATGCAAGATCTACATTGAAGGGTATATATAAAGCACATGACCTAATCACAGACTTGCAACTTGATTGGCTATTCACATCCAAAGGACGGTGAGCAGATGAAGCATTTCCCTGTCACCCATGGAGAAATAGCACTACGATTTAAGACTATCATGAAAAACTGGCAGAAGAAAAGGGCAGGAGGAGATGCCAATGCATGTAAAGAATCCCTAGACACCACTTACCTGTATAACTACTCTGCACCAGAATGTAAATCTCTCCTAGTCAACAAAACCTAACTCCCAATGACTCAATAAACATATATCCTATCCTAAATTTCATCTTGCTACTTTATTGCCCACCTCCTCAACGCAACTCATTCACATTAAGTTTCTGTGATACTGTTACCAGGCTCAGTGTAAGCCACCCAAACATCGTTTTACTAGGCAACTTCAAACCGTCACTCATGTGAAAAAGATTGGGCCCGATTCACAGAACTAACTTAAGAGAAAATCCTAAACGTACTACTTTTGGTATTCACAGAAGTTAGGATTTTGTCTTAAGTTTGTCTTAAGACACACTTAAGACAGACTTAAGTTAGGATTTTGTCTTAAGTCTGTTTTAAGTCTGTCTTAAGACAGTCTAAAGACAAACTTAAGACAAAATCCTAACTTCTGTGAAGTTAGTTCTGTGAATCGGGCCCATTGAGTCTCGAAAAATGAAGGGTCCGATTCACAGAACTAACTTAAGACAAAATCCTAAACTTACTACTTATGGTATTCACAGAAGTTAGTATTTTGTCTTACGTTTGTCTTAAGATACACTTAAGACAGACTTAAGACAAACTTAAGACAGACATGTCTTAAGTTTGTCTTAAGTCTGTCTTAAGTTTGTCTTAAGACAAACTTAAGAGAAAATCCTAACTTCTGTGAATACCATAAGTAGTAAGTTTAGGATTTTGTTGTAAATTAGTTCTGTGAATCTTGCCCTGAGTACTCTCAGACCTCAGGTCTATGGAACTGACAAGGTTCATTACAGAACCAATACATTCTGCCGGGCACACTAGTCCTGGCCCCCTAACATCCTTCCGTAAAAAAATGGTTGTCCAGAGATTTTCATTTTTGATTTGTGTTTTTGTATCATTAGAGAAGTAATTTAGCTTGGGTAGATTTTGCTAATCTGGGCTGAAATTTTCTGGACGACATTTTTAAAAATGACCGATGTGTTGCAGTTATGAAGGTTGGGTTTTTACCAGTAATATCATCTTCAGTCACAAACTTGCAACAGTATACACAGCTCTAAAAAATCTCTTTAAAATTTGTCTGCTCAGCTTGAAGACCAGCCTATCCTGCATATTTTCCGCAATGAAGGTGTTTTCCCTATTGACCCTATTATTTTTATGAGCAATCCAGTATAATTTGATAATCTTTATCCAATGATGGGTGTTTTCCACATGATAAAAGTTGTGTTGCAGGTGCAGGAAGTTATCTCAGTGGATTTGGTATAGACAATGCTCTTATTGAGGCTAAAATCTTTGGAAGACGAACTGTCCAATCAGTATTGAGCGGAACTCATTATGTTCGTTAGTTACAAGGTATGCTCATCATATCTGAGACTATAGAAACATTGCGTTGGAATGCTTTCTGCAATAAGAATGACAAATTAGGGGGCATATTATCAAGAAAGGCGATAAAATTATCGCCACTTTAATGGCAGGAAACTGCCGCTAAAGCGGCGATAATGGCCTTGATAATATGCCCTTGTGAATTCCCATAGCAGCCCAGGTTAACACCAGAACCTGGGCTGCTATGGGAATTCATAAGGACATATTATCAAGGCCACTATCTCCGCTTTAGCGGCAGTTTCCTGCCGCTAATGTGGCGGTGATTTTATCGCCTTTCTTGATAATATGCCGCTAGGTTTTGCATATCTAATCTCAGAAGTGACAAGGCATAGTGGGTACTTCATTCAAAAGACATAATGCAAAGCCAGGCAATGTTCAATACACTCCTTCAAAATCAGAAAACCAAGTTTGTAGAGTTTGTCAAAGAAAAATTTACTTTGCAAGCCCTGGGGAAATGTTTTACACATGATAGCTCTAATGAAAGGTGATTGGGAGCTGCGTGTGAAGACTGTGGAGTCACTGATTACAGTGTTTCATGAATTTGATTGCATATACTAGCTGAGCTATGGGTCCTGGTATTTGGAAAGAGTAAAGAAGCTAGAAGTGGAAAAACCATACCTCTACAAAACATTTATCTGAACACCTTTTGTGGTGAAAGACCGAGTGGGAAGGTTCAGTGCTGTGGCTACAGATTCGAAACAGGAACAGACGATCGCGAGATCACAGGAAAGCTCCAAGGGAATTGTTGATCAGACAGGTAAAAGTAAATATGTTGCTCAATGGCAGCTAGTTTACCATGAAGTCCTTACTATTTGCAATGTTTTCAAAGAGATGACAAATTCAAAACGAATGGACCATCGTGAAATTGTTACTCACCACGTACTTGTAGGAAAGAGAGGGTAACGTTTTAATAAACATGTTGACAGCCTTCTTCATTCAATGCAGCAGCAAGGAAAACCTTTTGAGCCTGTACGACTAAGCAAGTTCATGACCAAACAATATGCGGATAATGATATAAAGACACGTCTACTACATGTCCTGAAACATTGATCGATACGCAGAACTGAAGCAGCAGAGATTTGTATTGAAAGAGAAAAACCTTTTTGAAATAATCACTAAAACAAATGTAATTACCTCAGGAAGAGTTTCGTCCAATCAGCCACTACAAAACAGGTTACAAAAGAACTGTTTTTGCAAGCACATAGAGAGATGGATGTAGCAAAAGAAAATGGTGAATTTATCAGGGATATTCTGTTGCATGATCTTCTTCCAACAAACGTATTATTTGATGGAGATGCCGCAACCAAGCCAGTAAAGCACAAACTCATACAAGAGCAACAAAAAAACTTTCACATGAAGAATTTCAATTTGAAAAGGTGTCCTTATTGAAAAATGCTGTTGTTGTGTACTATATGTCACAATTGTGAATGGTCAAGATTTCATCCATACAAAACTTCTGAGAGGTTGTTCAGACTGTTCTACAGATATCAAAGTCAGTATGCATCATGCAAGAACTGCACATTGTCTTTGACAGTTATCTTGAACTATCTGTCAAAGAATGTGAGAGAATCAGACAAATGTCTACAAGTGGAACAATTGACCTTGCCTGTATAACAGCATTTGACACCTATACTTGTACAACTTGATAAATTTTGGTCATCAACATCGAACAAGATGAATTTGGATATGTTAACGCGCTAAAACATTGCTGATGCTTCAGTGAACACTGATTTCCAATTATTGTTAGTGGAATGATTGTCAATGAGGAGTTGGTGCCTGCAGAGATTTATTCAAAAGGTGCAGCCCATATTGTTCTAGAATTTAACAGCAAATTAGAGGAGGCTGACCTTCGTGTTGTGCCGCATGTTGAGTGGGCTGTTAGAAATGGTTCAAATTGAGTCATTGTACTGTCAAATGAAACAGATGTTATTATATTGCTATTAAGATTTGTTGCAATGTTCATAAATCAAGGATTGTCAGAGTTATGGATAAGCGATAGAACAAGCAAGAAAAGACCCTGAATCCCACTTCATAAACTGTACATGACTCTTGACCCAGAGATGCCCAGTGTTCTTATCAAGGCACATATTCTTACGGGTAATGACACCATGAGAAAAATTGGAAAAAAGCTTGGAGCTTTAACTGCTGAACCTGTGTGAAGTTTCTAAAAGGATTTGCTGAGACAGAACAAGAATGTTACTTTAAAGATGTAGAAAAATACATTGTGCATGTGTTGAAAACGAGTTCTAACTGTCATACATTTGAGGATCTGCGGGAAGTGAGTTCAAGTGATCAGTCCCGCTAAGTGACCTTCCACTGATGTCATATTCAGTGTGCAGACACATTCAAATATTGTTCTACTTGATCAGAAGATGTGTAGATATTTTGGATCATCCATATATAGAGAAAAATCTGTGTGAATTTGGTTGAAAAGTTATTGATGGGTGTGCTAAAACCTACTAAATTTCTGAAGTCTCTACCCAGAGAAGTTACATGTACTTGCAAAACCTGTGCTAAAAAAACAAGTCCCTGGTGATATGCTCTTCTCAAATGTTCAACATTATGCAAATGTACCACAAGTGATTGCCGAAGCAAATGAATAAAGTGAACTATAAAAATGTGTCTAAAATTGGAGTGATAAAAATTAGTTTTTTTATATTCAGATCATAAACAATGTTTGGTGTATACATAAAAGGATTAAAAATCATTATTATTTGTTTCATTTCTAAATGTCTGCTTCCTTTAATATAGCCACCATTTTGGAAAATGGTAGAAGGGTTGCTCTGATGAGTTATTTTCGGTCTCTGTAAGACTACTTGACCCCCAAAACCTATATTGTGACACCAACATGAAGTATATAGGTCTCATCCTTCCTGAAATATTACATCATCACTGCAACACATCCACCATTTTTTTTAAAGTTGGCCAGAAAAATTAGGCCATGATCAGCAATGTCTACTGAAGCAAAAATTACTACTCTAATGATCCAAAAACACAAATAAAAAATGAAAATCTCTGGACAACAATTTTTTACGGAGGTATATTAGGGGGCCGGGATTACACCATTAACAGATTTCGCGAAAACGCGGAATAGATAGCCACATTCAGTCAGTAAGTCAAAAGGTCCTTTTATTCGGTGTATATAAAAATAAACCATACAGGCACAATAAATATAGAAAAACAATAAAACCATAAAATCATGTTAAAAACCAAATAGATGAGTTAAAATACAGAGGAAAAAAGAAACAGTGCAAAATGATTTATGCAACAATTCATTAGAAGCCTGTAGGGCATATTACCAAGGGCCTTATCGCCGCTTTAGCAGGAATTTTTCCTGCTAAAGCGGCGATAATTTAATCGCCCTATAACCTAGCTGTCGCTAACACCAGTTAGCAACAGCTAATAGGCGATAGCGGGCATTTAGGGGCCCACTTTGCATGTCAGCGATAATTATCAGTAATGACATGCAAAGTGGGCGTGCCAAGATGTTAGCGACTGGAAACAGTCGCTAACATCGCTATCCCCTATTACCAACTTTTGGAAATAATAGCGCTAAGCGCGATTATCTCCAAAAGCTAACGCCTGCCCAGAGCAGTTCTTAACCATGTTATCCAATTGTAGGTGGATAACATGGCTAAGAGCATTTGCTCGGTAATGCATGAATATCGCGGACTTTTCAGCGATATTCATGCATTTCGGCCGATTTTTATCGCTTAGGAGATAAACCTTGATAATATCAAGGCTCCTAAGCGATAAAAATAGGCGAAGCTCGGCAATATAATTTTGGCCACTAACCAAGCTTAGCGATATTTTTCGCTTAAGCTTGGTAAGTTTGTTATGCCTCCCACAAAAAAGAGCCATTAAAAACAGATGTACTCTGTAGACAGCAATTGCAAGAAACTGAATGCAGGTCTTGCTTGAGTAAAATGTAAACCCTGTAAAAGTTGGATTATAAATTTAGACTTCAAATGGACATAAAACCTACAAAAAAAATAAGGTGCAATGCATCCTGTGAAGAAATTAAATCACACCAGAAACAGGTTAGAACGTCGTAGAGGATGAAACACCAATTTAACATAGGTCAGCCATTTGATCCGGTGCATCCCATCCAATTTCAAACAGTACCGTGTATCTCTATTAAGAGAAGGACTGCTCACCGCCCAGACAGATAACAATCTAAATAAGGGGCAGAGAGTGAGGATGCTGATACATAGTCCACTCCACAGGGCATATTTACAAGCCCCTTGCGCCACTCGAGCGTCACTTTTTTTTACGCTCCGGTGGCGCACAGTACATTCCCATATCTAATAGGCCACACAAAGTCACCCTGCGTGAATTTTCATGGCCTTGTAGATAAGGTGTAAGGTCACGCAGTGCAAGTCACTGCGTTGCCTTAAATTGCGGCAGGGATGTGTGCCATGGGTATTTCTGTGGGTGTTCCCAAGCAACACGGATTTCGACACTACCACAGATTTACAACATAGCGTGAATCTGGGGCACCACCAAAAACATACGCCTCCCCAGCGCAGGCATGTTTACATTTCTCCTTGTTTTTTTCCTCTTTCCAAGTGTGCTGCATTCTGCTGCTCACATAGAAAGAGGAAATGCCTCTCATGATTGCTTTTGTGCAGGAGGGTGCCCCTTGCTGCACAGAAACAATCATGCCAACAACACAGATACCTTTGCACCATGGTGCAAGGGTGCCTGTGTTGGCGTACAGCTGCAATTTTGCACCTGCACTGGTAGAGAGGACAGGAATGCACCATATATTGTACATACAATGCATTTCTGTACTTTTTAATTGGCGTAGGGAAGTGCAGCAAAATGACTTGCAGCGCTGCCCTACACCAATTCTTTGTAAATATGCCCCAAGGTCCTTGTAATTGATATAGTTTAAGGTACTCTGGGGGAGAGAGAGAGGACATGCCTAAAACAAGAATTCTCTACCATTTGCTGGGCGTGAGTATCTACTTAGTTACTTTCATCAGCAGTGGCTGATATGCATTTAGCTTGGTAAATCTTAAGCATAGTAGGTAGTAGTTCAGTGCCCAACCTGAATACAAAATCAGAAACTGCTGCAATGAATTAATCAGCAAGAGCTTTTTGATAGATAAAGCGGTAGACCAAGGTCCTTTCTGATCAAACTGGACCCTCAGATAGGGGAACATGGTCACCTTCGTAATTTCACTGCTACTGGCAAAATGTCATAGATTTGGGGCCTGCTATCATAATGTGAGATTTGCTAGGGTTTATGGAATGATCCAGGGAGGTTATAAAGTCTTCAAAAGAATGCAATAAACCTTTTAACCCAAGTGATGTGGGGGCTAGCAGATCCACATCTTTGGCACATAATAACGCCGAGCTGGGCCTTTCACCCACTACGGGCAGGGTACTTGGAGTCCTGAAGTAAAACCATTTCAAGGCGCGAACAGAAAAGGAGCAAGAATACACCCCTGTCTGACCCCACTCTCCACTCCAAAGTTCATACTGCTTTGGCCATTCGTGCCGTATCTTACAGTGGAGCACATGTCCTTCTGCAGGTCTCTTATAAAAAGGACAGTATAAACATCCACCCCTAACGATATCAACAGGCCCAAAGATTGTCCCTGTTGATTCGATCAAATGCAGATAAGTCCACGAAAGCCATGTGCAAATTTTCCCACTTGCACACCTCTTTCAAAATCTTTCAACACCACAATTTCCTGGAGATCACAATTCCAAACAACAACCACATCCAAGAACTCCAGAATGTTCCTGGAAAAAACTGTAATGGAACGCCCTGGAAACTCTAGCTACAATCCCAAAACCTACTTCCGAAACTTTTAGGTGTATAGCATCAGCAGTTCCAAAATTCAACAAAAAGCAGTACCAAACACCTGAAAACATTCATGCTTTATAATGAAATGAAATGAGGCATTTATAAAGCGCAACATAACCACAAGGTATCTAGGCGCTGGACACACCAGAAGACAGTTGTTACAAGAATAATGTTGCTAGTACAACCAGGACTTTAATATCTTCCTGCAGATTATGTTCGTTTTTAGGTCTCGCTGAGCCAGCGCATGCGGTACTCGGAGAGACATTTAGTAGGTGAGTTTTCAAAGTGCTACAGGCTGGCCTAGCGCTTGCCTTCACGCGAGTGTTGGGGCGCTCAGCCACCATCTGTCTCCCCAGTCATGGGTCATTAAGTTGCTTGTTCCTTTCTTACATGGCTCATTAAGCCTTACAGCATGCTCCTCCACCCCTTGCTCTCTGCCCTCACTACCCACTCCCACGCAGCCTTCACTACCCCCTCCAATGCAGCCCTCCTCCTCTGTAGCAACCCCCTTCCCTGCCTAACCTTTCCTCACGACCAATGCATAATCACACAAAAAACACACAACCACACACACAACCACACACACACAACCACATACACCCACAACCACACACACCACACCCACAACCTTACACAACCACAACCACCACACACAACCACAACCACACATACACCACCACACACACAACCACACACACAACCACACCCACAACCACACACACACACAACCACATCCCCACCACACACACAAAACCACACACACAACCACACACACAACCACAACCACACACACCACACAGAGACACAACCACACCCACAACCACACCCACAACCACATCCACAACCACACACACAATCACACACACAACCACACACACAACCACACACACACCCACACACACATCGACACAAACATAACCACACCCAACCACACACACACAACCACAACAACACAACCAACCACATGCACACACAACCACACACACAACCACACACACAATCACACACACACACACCACACAGACACAACCACAAACAGAACCACACACACAACCACACACACACACAACCACACACACACAACCGCACACACACCAAACACACAAACACACACACACACAATCACACTCACAATCACACCCACGCACAACCACACACAACCACATAACACAACTGCACAGAACCACACAACCACACACACACAACCACACACACACAACCACACAACCAACCACACACACACACAACCACACACACAACTACGCACACAACCACACACACACACACAACCACACAACCACACACACAACCACTACCACACAACAACCACAGACTTTGTAGATGGTAAGCAAATATTAAACAGTACTTGTCCATGGTCTGACCAGATCAGTGGTAATGCTTTCTTCCATTGAAGGTTAGGGTGGTCCGAGAAGATTCCATCAAGGCAATGCACCGCAGAGTGAGTTGTTTCCTTAACCAGTTGTTTAAGTCCTACACTGGCCATATGATCTAAGAGGGCCTCGGTATCAGTGTCTGTAAGACAGACTTAAGACAAAATCCTAACTTCTGTGAATACCAAAAGTAGTAAGTGCATTCTGTGAATACCAAAATAGTAGTAAGTTTAGGATTGAGTCTTAAGTTCATTCTGTGAATCGGGCCCCTGGTTCGGATGAGGGGTCAGCCCAGCTTTCTGTAATGAAGGCTATATCTATAGCATGCTGTTCTATGAGATCATGACATGCTAGGGGATTTTTGATGAGTGATCTTGTATTGATGAGTAGACAGTGAGTTGTGTTATGATTGGTGTTGGGAATTGTTTGCTTGTTGTACCAGCATCTTGCTTTAGGTAGGGGAAGGCTATGAAGCACAATAGTGCAATGGGGGCATGTTTTATTCCCTAGAATCAGATGAGGGCCATAGGGGGTGCTCGGGCGGTGTTTAAAAGTAGTTTTAAGATGCAATAGAGTTTCCCTGGAATACTGTATTGGTGGGCAGCTTGCATCATCGGCATAATAACCAGCATTGTGGCTGGCACTGTGCGTGGGCCGCACGCAGATGGGCGCAGACGGGCTTGCCTTTGGCGCGCCTTCCTCGTTTTTAGCCGTCTTTTTTACATGGCCACACACATTCCGAACCGGCCAGCCTACCCCAATCTGAGCAAGGTGATGTCATTGGCGCTACACCTGACATCCTACCCCCATGCTGGGTGTTGAAAGGCTTCACCAATTGAATAGAGTTAATCCAAGTTTGTACATTGTTTACACTTTTCTGATTTGCACCACCATCCCGTTCATCTGGCTGCTCTTCCCAGGTTGCTACTTATCCTTGACTTGGCTCCAGAGGAGTGCTGAGAACAATGATTTCCAATGGGGTTCTCTATATGCTCTTATATTTCCCACCTCTTTGCATCTAATTACCTGCTTTCCTCCTCCCTGTTTCTAGCTGGTGGTCAGGATCATCCTTGACATATCAAAGGCTCAGGAGAGACAATTGGTGGAAAGGAGTTGAAGCACAGTACCGAGCACCTAGCTGTCTGCAAGATTATTTTCTGTCTCTCATTCCTACATATTAGAGTTTAGGACCATTCGAATTGTGTCACCAGAGAATTAAAGCTATTGACACAGGTCAATTTATATGATTATGCACTGTGACAGTGATGAGGACTGAGAAGAGAGATTCCACTATAGACTGTTTTAGTACACACAATGGTGTTAGTCCAGGATGCTCTTTGGTGCCACTGCTTTTTATTTTTTACCAGGCAACCTTTGTGCTCTATGATTTTCATTGCATCAAGACTCCCACAGAATGACTAGTGTGCAATGATCCTCTCTACCACAACCTATAGCCAAAACTCAGTCAAATACAGAAAAGACAGGTAGTAGATGAAACGCACTTTATGCTCCTGGATCATGATAGTGGTTCTCTGCTCTACTGCTGCCTCAGAAGAAAGGAACTAATAACCTAACAGCACTTGAAAAACACATTCAAGACCGGGAATTGCTAATTAATAGCTTTTTGTTTTATTATTTTTTGAAAAAATGTACTTTTTAATTTTTCAAACAAAATAACATATTCAAGAAGGACACATTATACAAGAAAAAATTATTCAGGAAAGACACATTATACATGGGAAAGGGGAGAAAAAGGGGATGTATTAATCATTCATTATCTCATACATATCACAAACATACATGAAGCATTCAACCAGTCGGGGGAGGGGAATATATAATACAATATATATACTCTATGTACAATCTATTACAAAGGAAAAAGAAGAGGAAGGCCACTGTCTGCAAAACAATTTTACAGTAGTTCTAAAGAAAAACAGTTTAAGCTGAGCACATTCCTGTATATTAAATTAAATGAATACCAAAATCTTTCTGGAATTGGTTGCTATAGGTAATGTGCACCAACAAGCGCCACAGGAAAAATCATTTAATAGCCTGTCGTTCTTGCAGACTCGATGTGGCAGGAGCCTACGCGTTTCGAATCCCACTTGGTCTTTTGGGATTCTCTTCAGGGCCTCAAGTGGTGTCGGAGAGCAAAAATGCCAAAGGGACGGGGAGACATCAAAGTCTAAGAGCGCTTGTGTCCGAATCTCATATGTAGGAAAAGGGGGGTGTCTGTCCTTGTATAAGTGATCCGTGTTAGGTTATTAGTTTATTTAAATTACTCACATCAGCACTGGCAACCTTCTTTTGTTTGTTGAAATTTAGGCTCAGCCTTGCTGATTAGAGCCAACCCCTAGTTGTTTCGTAGTATCAGAAGAAAGGAAGGCGTAAAGGATGCAGTGGACTATGCAGGTGATTTAGGCGTAGCCGTCCATTGAAGTGCTGCCTGTGGTGGGGGGCATTTTGGATTTACTCACACCTTTCATGCCATAGGTGACTGCAAGAAGAAGAATTTTAATTGGGTAACTTATTATTTAGGCAGAAATGTGAATGGAAGCGATACACAGGGTTGTTCTTTATCACCACTATTCTTCCCAATGGTGCTTCAACCTTTTGCAGGGGCTACAAGATCCTCAGTTAAGGGCATTAATATATAATCTAGTCCTGTTGAAACAGGGCCAGCTACTATAGGCCCTGCTGTGATGTTCTGATAGAATAATTTTCCTCAGTTCTGAGAATACAAGGTACACTGGGAGAAGCGTGAAGTGCTACCAATTACAACAAGTGCAAGTGGGGATGGATTTCATATCTATTGGGTGCATCAAATCGAGGTACCTCAGCATACCATTAAAAAGAGGACTAGAGGACATGGTGGAGAATGATAGCTAAAGCACATTTAGAGTTTGAAAGATGGTCACAAATGTAAGTGCCTTTGTGGTGAAGGGTAAAATCAATTAAAATGGTCATTGCCCCTCCAGATATAATTATGTGGTTAGTATGCGTCAGATGGTAGTAAATAAGTGCATTCTAGTCCAGATTGATACAGAAGTTCAGAACATTGTACCAGGTTGTCAAAAAATTGGTATTGGGCCAACTATATACGCATACAGAGTCAGGTAGGTTACAGTTACCTTGTATGGCATGGTATCACATGGCACATCATCTAACTCAGTTAGACCTGATAGTCACTTAGCCTCATCCTCCTTTATAGGTCCACCTAGAACAGGGGTGATGGGATGTGTACAATGTGGCTATTCTGGCAAGACTCTGTAGCATGAGTCCAGCTGGGCACACATATGTTAGCGCCAGGATGCCTGCTAGGTGATAGTGCGCTTTATAAGTGTTGAAAATAAATAAATAAATAAATGTGGTACGAGTGTGAATGGGCTGTATAAGAACATACCACATGGCAAGGTGACAGATATCCCTGTGATACTGGGAATGTTTTCCTGCTGGAAACAAACACATAATTGAATAAAGGTAGATCCTGGCTACATTCTGTGGCTCCATTTTGGGATAATGCAGGCTTGGGTTTTGAAAGCTCCTCTGTGACTAAGGAAAGGTGGAACATAGCTGGGGTAGAAGAAATTGGCAAAAGGGGAGACTCTAAGATAAAGTAATGTCCTCACTTATCCTCTCCACGTTAAGCACCCCTCCCCTCCCCCCTTACTCCTCCTCAGTGAGCAGCTGTTCTAATTCTAACTCTCTACCTTCACCCGGGAGGCTTGATTCCACCTCCGTGAAAACCAAAACAGGTTTTCACCCTACTATAAATCTAGTATAGTG
The DNA here is from genome assembly GCF_964263255.1 of Lissotriton vulgaris. Lineage (NCBI taxonomy): Eukaryota > Metazoa > Chordata > Amphibia > Caudata > Salamandridae > Lissotriton > Lissotriton vulgaris. The sequence goes on from NC_141685.1 coordinate 302,994,314, forward strand.
GTCATAGAGATACACAGTAAAGGTAGTAACGCTATCACTCTGATTCTACCTTCAGCTTCCAATTACACCCTTTGTGGATTTTACTAACTCACTTATTTTACTCCCCATGGCCCAAAGAATGACACTCTCGAAATACGAGGGCCCAAACCTAACGAGCACCACTACTCATATGACTCTAGGGCCCCTATCTTGCCCACTCACAGCCTCTATACATTCTCCCCTTAACTTTCACTCCATCTCAAGCCCGACCCCCCCACATGTTCACTCAGACCAGAATATTTCGAATAACACAGTCCTGAGCACCCCTATTCCATCTGACCCCTCAACTCATTCCACACTCACTTATTTCCACACCTTGCTAGAATCCAGACTAGGCGAGATTACCCAAGATCTACAACAATTTAAGGCTAATCTACAAAGTCTATTATGCATCACCACAGAGTTGGCAAATAACTGGTGGCCCACCAGGACTCAAGGGAAAAATAGACACATTCACTCCCAGCCTAATAAATACTGCACAAGGCTGCTGTCTCACCCCCCCAGCTAGCAAAATACCATTAATCTCAACTTCACCTCACCAGAGATAGAGAACTATATTCTATCCCAACTCCTCCACTCGGCCCAATAGGCTAAAAGATCCACTATCCGACAGCGACATTCACTTCCTCCTCCTCTCTTACAATGCCACAAACTACGGTAATCCTGACAACTTTTCTCATATCCAAACAATTCCTGTGAGCCCACACCGAGAGCCTAGGCTCAACCCCAGAGCCATTAACTAGCCTAACCTCTTGAGAGTTTCCATCACTCAGTCTTCCTCAGGGGACACTAAACCGCACCCGAAATGTATGTTACTCAACTGCAGATTGACAGTGAGTCGCGTAGCAGACATCACTGACCTCACCATTGCTCAAGAGCTCGACCCCTTAATCTTAAGTGAAACATGGCTCAATGATTCTTATGCACCAATCCTTGACATACTAGTTACACTCAACCATGACATCATAGGATTAGATAGGCCTAGTAGACCAGGTGGAGGTATCACCTGCATGCACCGTAATAGTCTCTCAGTGAAACAGGCACAAAACATTGCTCCATCCTCATGTGAAAACCTATGCTTCAATATCGTGAGTAACAGCAAGCCACTATGCAAACTACATGCGATCTACCATCCCACAGGAGACAACTTCACTTTCATAGAACAAATGATGGAAAATCATCTCAACCAACATGGGACAACACTGCGCCCAGATATTCCTCTGAGATTTCAACCTCCACTGAAATGACACAAATGAGCAGGCTGTAAACAGCCTCAAAACCTTCCTTACTGACCTCAACCTAACCTAAATCTTTTATGGTCCTACTCACAACATGAGTGCAACCTTGGGTCTAATTATTGCTGAGGCCAACTCCATTCAACTTGAATCTATCATCCTACGTCACTGGACAGACCGCCACCAGCATCACCTTCCTCATTATGGAATTGGTTTGAACAAAGAAGGTTCAACGAAAAAAACGCGAAACATAATCCTGAATTAACATTACATCCCTCAGTAATAACATCTTGCATCCTCCAGCAGACATGTTAGATGTCCAAGACCTTACAGATCAATACAATAATTCCATGATGAAAATTCTAGACTCGCTTGCATCGTTGCTGTTAAAAAGAATGTCCATCAAAGACTCCAAACCATGATACAATGGTAGCCTAAATATATAAAGATATAACCTGCGGCAAAGTGACTGATTATGGAGATTCTTACTGCCTCGCGAACACCTCCCGCACTTGAGATCATTGAGGAGCATTTATAACAAGCGCATCAGAAGCTCAAATGCGAATTTCTTTCAAAAACAACTAGATAGTGCCAGAAATCGCCCTAGAAAACATTCAAACTTGTCAAAAAACAAACCAATAGGCATCCCAACCCTCCCCAAGTAAATTTGACTCCTTCTTCCTGGGAAATATGAAAAAGATTGAAAGTGAATTAAGGACAGCAATGGAGCACCTTCCTGTCATACCACTTATCAGCCCTCCTCCCTAAGACAGCTGAGCCTACTTGTCTCCAAAGGAGCACCTCTAAAACCAAAGCGTCATGGAGTACCTTTTGAAGAAATTGCCATCCTCAAAATGCTAACAGCTCTAAAACCTTCAAACCTCTTCAGCGACCCTCTGCCATAGTATATTTTCTGCAAGATTAAATCATTTGTTTTATGGTTTGAGTTGCAAATGCAGCAATTCCTTCACCCCATCACCCACCTGACACTCTCCCATGGCACAGAGGAGTACCAGATGTTCACTTCTGCCAGCACACCGACTCTGCTTTTCTTTCAACCCTCACTGCCTTACCCCCACTACAATTTACCACCCTGTGGTAAATCAAGGCCTATTTGTCCTCAAAATAGGGACACTACATCTGAATTTGGACCTGGTAATGCTGCGCCCACATGTTATTCCTCATTCTGGAGGAAACAATTGTAATAGATGGATTTGTGTGCAAGGATTGACCAGGAAATGGTATTACCTGTGACATGTTATACCTGCACACCTTGTACCTGGGGCTTATGGGGCACAACATTTTGTCTAACACGGCCCTATTTCTACTCAGTTGGAAAGAGCACTGCATGTATTATTCATCAGCTTACATTAGGTAGTGTGAGGAAGGTCTTCTCCGTAGCCCAGGTTTGACTAATGTTATAGTGCATAGCATTACGGATACTGGTGACTAAGCATGTGCAATGTTGAAAATAGGTGACAGTATTTTAAAGCTTTAGTTTTTGATGAGGTTAATCATAGTGCCCCTGTAATATGGGTAAAGCATTTCTGGGACCATGCAGGAGATTTCTTGACAGACATGCAGGGTCTATTACAAATATGGGTCACATTTGGTAAAGATATGTCTTTGTTTACTTTGCTAACCATGATAGCCAGAAACCTGAGACAAAAAATAGATAATGCACAGTGTGACACTTCTCCTGCCACTGCTATGGTTCCCTGGTGACTGCCTGAAGACAAAAGATGTAGACAACACTATACCTGCATATTTGGTAGGATTGCATTGCTTCTGACTGTTAGGGTGTGCACGTGAGGTTGTAACTCAGGAATTAATCAAAAATTAACTCACTACTGAGTCTGTACTTCTCTTATAACTCCTCCTAAGCTTAAAAAAAGGATGACCCTTACCCAAAATATCCTCTCCTGAACTCTCCTCATTCTCTGCCTACCAGTCAAAATCCTCATCCTCCTCACCCAGACATTCAGAGCCTCCATTCTGAATGAGCCAGATGCATTTTGGGTGATACATTTTAGTTTGCACCCGGTTACCACCAAAACCACATTGATGGTAATTGCATTTCTTAAATGACCATTCTGTGACTATTCGCATTTAGGAAATTCTTTGTACATAGTGTTAGTGATTTACTATTTGGAAATCCCTATTTGGCGATTTCCAAAATGCGATTTCAACTAGATAGAAATCGCATTTTGCACCACAGCAAATGCCTTTTGTGCATACCGAGATGGCCTTTTGCATTTTTCTAATGGCCCAAAATAGCAATTTACACCACTAAGAAATGCAAAATGCCTTCGTACATATGGCTAATAAAGACACAATCACATCTTTCCTGATCTGAAATCCCTAAAATGGCTCCCATATGAGTCAAGGACACAGTTAAAAATTGTGTGCATGACCCATAAAGCCCTATATTCTACCACCCTGAGTTATCTTGCACAAACACTGAAGCTTCCTGGCAGCTGCAGATCCTCCAGAAGCATCAGCACTTTATTGTTGAACCACAGAAATGTCACACACAAAAAAAACTACAACCGAGCCTTTTTGGGTATTCACACCTCGAATTTGGAACTCGCTCCCCCCTGAAATCAGATTGAATCCATCAACTGCATCATCCATAAAAGAAGTTTAAGTGCTATTGATTAACAAATCTACTCTAGAATCTATAGGACTCTACTTCATGACCCCTGATTCAGCACAATGTTGTCATTCTTGTTTGCACTTGACAGCTTGACACCATGGGAGCTGCTACACCCTATACGGTTCTCGAATAGTTGCTGTTTGCTTTCCTGTATCTTTTTGCATGATCATTTGTAAAGTGCTCTGATACCCCATGAGTCATGTTCATGTTATATATAACTTTTATAAATAAATAAAAATAAAATAAAATAAAATCCTTTCAGACTTTAGCGAATGAGTTTGGTCAAAGGACTCTGCAATGGCACCACATCCAGCTACTACATTCTCTGAGGAGTTGGTTGCAAAGAACTAGACCACCTTTCTAACTGTTGGCCATCAGAGTTTACATCGAGAAATTGGGGAAGGGATGTACCTTTTACTTGGTACTTTATACTTCGGCCCCGCGCAACAGCGGTTCATACCTTATTGGTCAACGGCTCTACATCATGAATATTCTCCGGGAGATTGATCCACTTTGCTTTTATCACTCAATAGGTTGTTGAAAGATGTCAGTTTAAAGTGTTTGTATTTCAAGGTACTTCACATTTGGTGCTGGACACCTCTACACCTACCACAAGTGGCCTCATACCCATTAAACCTTTTGCAGGTGTGGAGGCCAGAATGTGATTTGGTCCATATCCTGTGCCAATATCCTTTCATGATACTTATTGGCAGTGGGTGTGGGAGAATTTGGCCATGGTGAAAGATAGCGGCACATAAATAAGTCATTTATAAACTAAGTAGCCAGATACCATACTTTGAACTGGTTTTTGATCCATGCCTTAGACCCAGACTGTGTAATGTCGAATCGAATCAAGGTAGTAAGAAGTAATGTTCCTTCATGACTAGTGAGTTCGCACGAGTGGAGGTGGTACATAACGGGCCCGATTCACAGACCTAACTTAGGACAAAATCCTAAACTTACTACTTATGGTATTCACAGAAGTTAGGATTTTGTCTTAAGACAAACTTAAGACAGACTTAAGACAAACTAAAGACAGACTTGTCTTAAATCTGTTTTAAGTCTGTCTTAAGTCTGTCTTAAGTTTGTCTTAAGACAAACTTAAGACAAAATCCTAACTTCTGTGAATACCATAAGTAGTAAGTTTAGGATTTTGTTTCAAGTTAGGTTCTGTGAATCGGGCCCATAGTGAATAGTCAGTTGAAGGGAGGGGTTGCAATTTGTTTATCTGTTAAATTGTTGAAGTGTATTCGTGTAGATGTGCAATGGATCTTTAGAATCTCCCGATGATGACTGTACACACATGGGCTGGGGGGGAATGTTTAAAATATATGAAGAGAGGTGGCCCAGGGGGGTCGATGATGTAGAGACCTTATGAAGGTATATCCTGGATTGTATGTAAAGGACCCTGCTATGATATATGTAAAACAGAATGATATGTACTGTATGCCATTTACTTTGAAAACATCAATAAAAAATGGTTGCAAGAAGAAAAACTACTACTGAAACCGGATTTGTGGGCGTGAGAGTTGATATTCCTGTTGTATTTGAGAGTCATGGTACAGTAAACATGCAAAGATTATAAAGTATTCAACAGTTCCAATAGAGTCCGAATCTAAATACACCCGTTTTCAGATGTATGAAACTTTTCTAAGCTTAGATTTTTCTTTCCATTTTGTATATGTTTTTTCTATATAAATGTAAGGACTACAGCTACTAGAGTGCAAAGAAATAATCAAGCAATGGGAAATCTAATAGTTCTGGCCTTGACAAGCCTGCAATAATGATCCACTTGTCTTCATTTTTTTTCAAACATGTAGTAGTTATTAAAGTGTAAAAGTTAAAAAAAAGTAACATTGCTGCCGTCTAAAGATGACATGCATATATTTTCAAAAAATAAAATTAGTAAGAAATACTTATCACAAAAATAAATTAGAAAAATTAAATGAATGCAAAAATTAAAGTTATATTTCTGTGTAGTGTTCTACTTTTTAGGCGAATGTGAAATATGAACAAGCAAAATGAAGTCACTTCCACTTGAAGGGGGCTAAACCATTGCACAATGTGTAGTGTACGTTCTAGTTGATGCACGTCACGTCGGGACGGACGTGCGGCGGCCATGTTGGCGGCGGTGCGCGCGCATCGCCATTGCGAGCCGAGAGAGAAACGAGACGGCAGCGCCGGCCGGCGCTCCTCGAGAACAAGCCTAAATCTAGTTAATAAAGAAACGTTCAAATACCTACCAGCTGTTACTCATTATTACCGACCACTTTTACAGTGGCGACGAGGTCGGGATGTGACCAGCCAAAACCTCACCATAGGAAAAAAAAAAGAGGAGAATAAAACGGACCCCCCACGTGGGCAGCAGCAAGGGAAGCAGTCAGCAGGCCCAAGCCAAACCTGAAACACAGCTACCCTGCACAACCCAGCCAACGCGACGGCCCACAGGGACACAGCAGGACACACTCAAGGTACGGCGAGCTCGAGGAGCGTGGCAGAGCCACAGCCACCCACGGAGGCGGTGAAGAGGTCGGAGCGGCGACACAGACACCCCGCAGCAGCCAGAATAAACGCGTAACATTCCTAGTAAACAACACCAGGCAGAAACAGCGCTGGCTACTAAAGAGGAGGAAGGGGGGACCAACACCAAGAGTCCCCAGAGAGAAAAGAACACAGGGTTCAAGGACAGCACCCCAGGCAGCCCCACCGGCAAAGACACCAACACATCAGGCACCAGGGAGGTAAAAATGAGCACACCGGCGGGGTATGCAATAGCACCTGTACAATTCTTACCGAAACCCGGAGAACCACGGATGAAGTGGGAGGACTGGAAAGAATACATAGATAATTTCATAGGGGTCCTGGAGGACGAAAATGAAGAAAAATTCACCCCCCAAAGAAAGAAACGCATTCTGTTGCTGAACCTGGGACCGGAGGGACTCAGAATTTACAAGAGTCTGGTGCCCAAAAAGAGAGAAGACACTGATGACGATGTGTATGCGCATGCAGTGGAAGACCTAGATGAACGTTATCGACCCACCATTTGTGTGTCAGTGGACAGATTTAATTTCCAGCAGAGAAAACAAAGGGCTGGAGAAACTATAGAAGAATATGTAGCGGCCTTGAGGAAGCTGGCGGCCACGTGTAAATACGCACTGTGGGAAGACGAATTCATCAAGGATCAGATTGTGATGCATACCACGAGCACAAATGTTCAAGACAAGTTATGGGCAAGCGGCAACACCACACTCAAAGACGTGTTGGTCATCGTGAAGAGGGCGGAACTCGCACGGAGGTGCGCAGACGCAACCAAGAAAGACGTAGCCACCCCAACCATGGTGAACAGGATACAAGAGGAGGAACACCGCAAAGACCAGAGAGGCAAGAATCCAGTGACCAAAGGAACCAACAGATGGCAAGGGAAGCAGGCGAGCAATGAGGGCAAGAAATCGTGCTACAGGTGCGGGAGTTGGTCCCATGAAGCACATGATAGAAGATGTCCGGCGTTTCGGGCCAAATGCCTACACTGTGGCATCATAGGCCACTATGAGAAGGTGTGTCGGAAGAAACAGCACAAGGGTGTAGTGAAATATGTCGACCAAGGTGAAGAAGACCAGGAGGAAGTCGCAGAGGAAGAGGTGGTCACCGTCTTATGCATATACGACCAGGTACTGAGCGTGGAGGGGAAGAGGTCAACCAAACCCGTCCTGGACATGTCAATGGGCGGGGTCACCATCACAGTGGTGGCAGACACTGGATCTCCATTCACCATTGTACAACGGGCAGTATGGGAAGAAGAGTTCAAACCCAAGTTGGGCCCAGAGTTGGAGAAACTAGACATTCGGCCGGTCACCTACAATGGCGACCGCATTCCAATGGTGGGATTCCGACGCCTGTTGTTCGAATTTAGAGGCCGATCAGCATGGTGCAAGCTGTACATTGCAGAGAGAGGACCCTCCGTCCTAGGATGGCTAGACCAGGGCGACCTAGGAATAAAACTGGATCCAGGAGGGAAAGAGCAAATACTACTCACAGAGCAGGAGGATTGGCCGGATAGGAACAAATGGAAGGAGAACTACCCAAAGGTGTTTGGAGGCACGGTGGGAAGAATGGAGAAGTTCCAACACAAGATCGTGCTCAAGGAAGGAGCCATCCTGGTAGCCCACAAAGCAAGGAATGTACCAATTGCGGTAAGAGAGGCAGTCCAGATGGAGCTCCAAGAATTGGAAAGGAGGGGTATAATAGAACCAATCACCTGCGCTGAATGGCTGGCGCCCTTAGTGGTTGTAATGAAACCCAACGGGAAGGTCAGGCTCTGTGTGGACCTGAGAGAACTGAATAAAAACATTGTAGTGGAGAGATTTCCCCTCCCCAGAATCGAGGAGATGTTGGCCAAGACCAGAGGAGTAAGGTGGTACTCCACTATTGACTTGTCTTCGGCCTACCACCAAATAGCACTACATCCGGACAGCAAAAGCCTCACATCCTTCATCACCCCGTTCGGGTGCTACCAGTTCTGTCGCATGCCGTTCGGGCTGGCCTCGGCGGCTGCAGTCTTTCAGAAAATGATGCACCAACTGTTCAGAGACTGCAAGGGCGTCCAGTATTTCCAGGATGACATCCTGGTGATGGGGTGTGACAGGCTGGATCACGATCAGAAGTTAGAAAAAGTGCTACAAACATTGGAGAACAAAGGCCTTACGGCGGAGTGGACAAAGTGCCGATTGGGCCTGCAATCGGTGACGTACCTAGGCCACGAAATCGGACAACAGGGCATCACACCAAAGGCGGAGAACGTAAAAGCCATCGCTGAAGCACCGCCCCCCAAGAACAAAGAAGAGGTCAGGTCGTTCTTGGGGATGGCGGAGTACTATAGTAAATTCGTGGTACACTTTGCCTCAAAGACCCACAACATGAGGTTGCTGGCCAGGGAGAGCACTGCGTTCCAGTGGACACCGGAAGCTCAAGCGGAGTTCGAAACCATCAAAAAGGACGTCACAGGAGCCATACCGCTCAAGGGTTACGACCCACAGGGCACCACTGTGCTCACGACCGACGCCAGCGACAAGGGTCTGGGCGCTGTGCTCATGCAAGACCGAGGAAGAGGGGAAATGGAGACGATCAGCTTTGCATCCAGGGCATTGACGGATACAGAGAGCAAATACAGCGTGATCGAGAAGGAGATGCTGGCGGTGGTATGGGCCATGGCGAGGTTCTGGCAATTCCTTTGGGGTACCCGATTTCTACTCAAAACAGACCACAAGCCGTTGGTAAAAGTACTAACATCGAGCGGACACGCCAGTGCCACACCCAGGATATCCAAAATGTCCTTAAAGTTGCTCGAGTTCAGGTATGATGTGGAGTACATCCCCGGGAACCGGAACCGAGTAGCGGACTACCTGAGTAGAGCAGCCGCCATGGAGCCCGGAGAGGAAGACCCTGCAGACAAAGGGGAGTTGGTAGCTCTAATAGAAGACCAGGAGAAGTTAATCAGCCAACAAGAATGGACTGAGGCATATGAGGAAGACACCGACATGAAGGAAGTGAAGACGCACATCGTACAAGGATGGCCAGACAAAAGAAATGTGAAAATGAATCTTAGGCCGTATTACGAAGTGAGGGAAGAACTGTCAGTAGGAGACAAGGGGATATTCATTTACAGAGGAGACAAGGTGATCCCCCCAAGGAATCTCATCACCAAGCTAGTGGACCCGCTACATGAGGGCCATTTAGGCATAGGAAAACTCAAGGCCAGAACGAAACAAAATTACTGGTGGCCAGGCATGGACATAAGAGCGGAGAGGCATGTCAGGGAGTGTCCACAATGCCAAGGAGCTGACAAAACCCTAAAACCCCTGCGCCCAGCTCTCGGAAAGTTCGAGTCTCCCTCCAATCCGTGGGAAGAGCTGTCCATAGACATTTTGGGACCTGTTCTGGATGACCAGGGCACGCAGAAGTACGTGTGTGTTCTAATAGATCGATATTCTAAGTGGCCGGAGTTGAAGGTGGACGAGTCCATGGACACTGAGAATATCTTGAAGTTCCTGTCCGAAACCTTCACAAGGGAAGGAATCCCCAAATCCATTTTAAGCGACAATGGCCCACAGTTCACGTCGGAGAGGTGGAACAATTTTATGCTGAGAAATGGCATCATCATCAAACACACCGCGATTTACCACCCTGCTGGGAACGGCTTAGTGGAGCGGTTCAATAGGGTAGTGATGGGAGCCATACAATCCGCCATCTCCAGCAACAAGGACTGGGAGAAAGCACTAGAAAATATGGTGTGGGCCTACAGAATAACGCCCACCGGTACAGGGTACAGCCCGTTCCAAATATTGAGAGGACGAGAACCCTTCACGCATGATAATAGGATCTGGAAGGAAAAGGTCATCACAAGTGAGTGGTCTCCCGCAGTGGTCCGAGCCAATTTGGAAAGGGCACAAACTATCTACACCAACCATTACAACAAACGAAGGAACGTGAAAGAAACAGGTCTGGAGAAGGGTGAGTGGGTAAGAGTAAAACTTGCCACCCTGCAGAAGAAAGGAGATAGTAAATATAGCAGTCCCATGCAAGTCAAAGAAGTGTATCAGCGAGCAGCACTGCTGAGTGACGGAAACGTGTGGTCCCAGGACCGCATGGCCCGGTGCAACAAGGTATTGAGCTGGGAGCACCCTGGAAGGGCATGGGAAGAGATGGACGATCCAAATACTGAAGGAGGACAAGGCGTAAGTGAACAAGGCGATGGAGTAAGTACAGAGACGGTGCGAGAAGGGGAAAGAGTGAGCGAGAGTCAAGGAGCAGATAGGGACTGGCCAGGGAGAGGCATGAATGATGGTGGAACGGCAAGTGAAGAAACGGAAGGAACTGATATGAAAAATCATGGGACTCAGGGGAACCCCACCCGGGTTACCCGGTGCGGAAGGCAGGTGGTGAGACCCTCCAGATTTCGAGACTTTGAATTAGACAATGGGTTGTAAGTGTTTGCTTATTGTTCAGTAAAAAGGGGAGATATGTAGTGTACGTTCTAGTTGATGCACGTCACGTCGGGACGTGACGTGCGGCGGCCATGTTGGCGGCGGTGCGCGCGCATCGCCATTGCGCGCCGAGAGAGAAACGAGACGGCAGCGCCGGCCAGCGCTCCTCGAGAACAAGCCTAAATCTAGTTAATAAAGAAACGTTCAAATACCTACCAGCTGTTACTCATTATTACCGACCACTTTTACACAATGATGTATCTTTTGGTGAGTGGAGTCAAAAATTGAATGGCACTTGAACGGACCAATAGATGAAGAGTGCTGACTGAAATCCCATGTATGTCGTTTAGTTTAGGATAATAGCCAAGTGCACCTAGCCCGAAAATAGGGTACCATCACACTAGAAAGAAAACTACTAAACAACTGACTACTTTAAAGAAAATGTGCTAAATTAAAATACCACTGGGGCTGCACTGAAAAACGACATCCTGACTAGGGAAAAAAGCAGCTTTAAGAGCACGGTGTCAATAAAATATCAGATATTATATAGATTACCCTGGGCAGGTTTATGTCTTGATTTCAAGTTTTTCAGAGGACAGTCTATTTGACGATACATAGGTATATTCACAGTGTGCTGTTTTGGTTTCCCCTGCCATTGCATAAATACTTTAGATTATATTTCTGTTTTCAATTAGCAGTAATATGTCACTAGGGCACCAAAGTTGGCCTGCCATCAAGGTTTACTGCACCAAGTCCACATAAAACAGTTCTGTACCACCTTTGAGGCAGAACCTGAAAGCGCGTACTCTCTGAGGCCTGCAAGCTGGAGGAGAAGACTAGAAAGGGATTGCTCTCTTCCACTCCCCTCGTGCACGATGCCTTCATTGGCACTGTGTGTGAGGGGGGTGGCAGGGTGTTACCCACACGTGATAGAAGCATGACCATTCAATGTATGGCCTGAAAATAAAGGCACACAGTGGTTAGCAAATTCTCTAATCCTCTCCACTCACTCTGCCATGTGAGTGCAGGTATGCTGGGACCTGAACCACTGTGACCATACCCAATCTAGACGTTACTTTCATCCTGTTGATAGTAGTAAACAGCATGAGAGCAGGGCAGGGATTGGTTGAGGTAGGTGAACCCAGAGCTCGATAGCGGCACCTTAACACAGCACAGATTCGATAGGCTTAAAGCACGTATTTCGGGTTGGGCACCGCAAGGGACATGGGCACTTGACTACTCATCATGGCACCCCTTTCGCCTGGCAATCAACAGGTTTGGCCCCACCCCGCTAGAGTGACATCAGACCAACACAGCGCATGGCCAGGGGAAAGGGCAAGGCTTTAAAGAAAAACAGTGGTACTTTGAAATTATAATGTAGTGGCTTGTGGCAGTACACAGCGGGGGAGGGGCAAACCCCTAATGCCCCAATGGGCGACCCGCCCTAGTCAAAACTTACTGAATTAGTTATGGGATGATGTGAATTCAAATAGGACTGAAAGAGCACAAGAGTGGACCAATTCATGTGCAAGCATATGTTTGGCCGCTGAGACATTGGGGACAGTGCTAAATTGCTGGGGTTTGTGGATAACCCTGTGACGAACACCTGTATTAACCCCAAGCTAAAACACTGATAAACTTGCTAAAATGGAACCATTGTAGTAGCCTGCAACATGCAAACAAAAGTCATGACAAGCGGTGCTTGTAGAGTATCAAAAACCTTTTTGTGGAACTACATGAGCCTTCAAAACAGCAATGTCAATAAAGCACAAAAAGAGGAAACCACAAAAAGTAGAACTGGTTGCTTGGTCTGCTGCTTTACAAAGGATACCACCCGAGAGCCTAAAAAATACTTGCCAGAAAAATCTGACCGAGGCACCTCAATTCGTGCAAATTGGAAACAGCCACCCGCTGGCCAAACGAAAGAGAGCAGGTGCCCAGTGCGCTTTGCACACTCCTGTGTTAATGCGGTAAAGTTACTGTAGTAACGACTTTTATTTAGCTGTAGCAAGAGCCGCAGAGCAGAAGTTATGACTATCAAATCCCAATCTATTTGACTTGTTTCTGGTGGTACATGTTCTAATCGTATTGACCTGTCTACTCGAAACAACTGCACTCTCTCAACTTGGCTAGGAGCAACACAAAGGAATTTTTGTAACACAGTATTTCGTGCTTGGACTGTAAAGCAGATGAAACCTTCCCCAGTATAAATGATGCTCATCAGAAGGTAATTACTGCACGTTACGAATATTTACCCTGTCAAATTGTTGCTGTAAGCCTGAGTGACTGCTTTATGTAAGCCGAGAGGAACTCACAATATTTGCATTCAAATTAAAAAATACCCTTGTTAAATAAATCAAGAGATTTTTATTCGCTTCTTGTGCGCTGCGAAAAAGTGATTTGCTATTGAGAGAGCGCGAGCGTGGACGAGGAACCTGCCTTTGTTCCATAGACAAGAGTTATGCATCCCAGTGTCATGCAGTTAACGACTCTTTAGATCATTAAATGCAAAAGAAACATTTCAAGGCATTAATGGAATCATAAATATTAAAGCCACTATCAGTGTTTAATGCAGCAGAATTATTTTACTATTTTATTTAAATCAGACCACACAGCAAGCAGTCAGTTCAGCACAGCATCATCTAGAAATTTCTGTTTGTTTTATGTTTTTTGTGAAGCTGGGGGCTAGATGTGCTAACCTGTCGGCCTCACGGTGGTCATTCCCCCAAACGTTATGCTTACTTACCTCAACTTCTGTGCTAAAATTCGTTTTTGATGGGGTTAGGATTCTGTGCTATTTACCACTGCTAACAAATGCTAAAGTCACTCCCCTAAACATGGTTGGATTGGCTTACACCGTATTGGCGTGTAGAATGGTGTACCATATTCCCAGGGCCTGTAAATTAAATGCTGCCAGTAGGCTGAGACTGCAGCACTTATTATGTCACCCACATAAGTAGAACTTTAAAACATGTCTAAGCCTGCTATGGCAGCCTGAATGCAGTAACTGGCAATGTGACTTGGCACTATAGCACCCTTGCCAAGCCTTAACCTCTCCTTTGATTGCCTATAGGTCTCCCCTAAGGTAGGCCATAAGCAGTCCACAGGACAGGGTGCATTGTACTTAAAAGGCTGGACATATACTTTTAAGTTTTATAGGTCCTGGTAGTGAAAAACTTCTAAATCTGTATTTGACTACAGTGAGGCGTACCTGTCCCATTGGATACCATTGGGTTGCCTTATTCCATCTAATAAGTGCTAAATTTTGATTGGGGCCAGGTATCCAGTTCATGTTTGTTATCTATGAAATTGTAATGAAAAATCCTCTTTAATTGTAAAGTTGGGTTTTAAATTACAATTTTGAAAATGCCACTTTTAGAAAGTTGCCATTTTTCTGGCCTTAATCCTTTTGTGCCTGCAGACTGTCTTGGGTCACATGACAGGGTGTAGGTGACAGTTAAACTTTGTGAATTCCTCCCAGACAGTCACACAATAGTGGGATTAGGAGCCTGCATGGGCCATCTATTGGCAGGATGAGGGCATAGCTGAGCAGAGCCTGCTTGCAAATAGTGAATAGGATGTGCTCTGCCTTCACACAAAGGACTTATCACCTCCACATTGTCACTGTAGCCAGCTTGGATCCAAGTCAGGGGAGTCAGGAAATTCCATGAACTTCAAAGAACCTTTCCAGAAGCGTCTCCCACTGTCCCGAGGAAGGGCTCCAGGGTACAAAAATAGGGCCTTTAGGCCCATTCTTCAGTTCACTCCCTGACCTTGCGGAAGGAGTCTCATAGGAATGGCTGCTTCTGTGACATGCTGTGCACTCTGCAAGACTGATTTACTGTTTCTGGAAGGATAGCTTTGCTGCCTGGAACCTGACTTGAACCTTCAGAGGCCAGCTCTGCTGTTGAGCACTGCATCTTCATCTGAACCTAGGACTACCAGAGTGACTCCAAGGAATAGTTTGCTGGACTCCTGTTCAGAGCCACATGGACACAAGAGGCTCCCATCATCTTGAAACCGCACCTGTACCCGGTCAGAGTGACTCAAGAACACCCATCAGTTGTCCCATCAGTTCTTGGCCCTTGGTTGTGGTGCTGAAGGTGACCAGATGGCCAATACCAAAACTGAGGACTTCAATTGTTGGGCTAAAAACTGCTCTGAGAACCATTAGGAAAGCATCGCCAACCTACCCGCCTTTCTGCCAGAGGTGCATCGCCTGTGGGATCGGCTTTGCGGCTTCTCCCGCTATGTTCCTGTACACAGCAGCAAAACCTTTTCAGCAGTCCTTCGCCAAAGGGGTATCCGGTCTTGTGGAACTGTCTTCATATACAGCCCTCTACCTCGTCCCGCTGGAGGTTTTCCACTTCCCAAAAAGAGACTGAATCCAAAGATACAAAACCTTTACCACAGCTTCGACTCAAGGCTACACAAAGACGATTCTCCCTTTTCAGACACATCCCGCAGCCTTGCGCAGCTTAACTTTACCTTCTCAGAGCACTTTTTTTCTCAGAATTTCTTCTAAGTTGGAAGGTAAGCGCTGCCTGGGCCCAATCCAACTTATTGTATTCTAAGCATGTTCCATTGCGGTCAGCCATATTTTTTGTCTTTGACACGGTCACACGCGACTAGATGTCTCTGGTTGGGGCTTGGATCTTTTAAGCTCTATGTTTCACTAAAAACTTTATAAATTCATAACTCCGGTTTTACTGATTGGCTTTTTGTCATTTTGGTGTCAAATAATTTATTAAAATATACACTATTTGTCTAAATTGGCGTGGGATTTTTCTTGTGTTGTGTTTTTACTTCATTACTGTGTGTGTGTGCTACATAAATACTTTACACTTTATGAGAAAACCACCAGAACAGTTGTGACACAATATTACTGCACTCAAATCACTTCCCGTAGAAGAAGATGCTAACTCCCAGGGTCAACCGTCCAGAAACCCCAGTAATTATGAATTCCACAACAAAAGGAAGAAGCACTCAAACACAAGCGTACAAAAGCAAAGAATTTTATATAGGGCCTAATACCCAAAAGAGAGTCAAAGACAGAGAATTTCAAACTTTGCCATCACAACATCATAAAACGGGAAACAACCTTTACTACGCATTTTTTACACCGCAATACAATCACAATACAATCACAACGCGGTTGTTACAACGACCGCGTTGTGACAACGCTGTGCCATTACAACGCAAGTCGTTACAACAACTTGCTCTAGATGGCACTCTAGACTAAGGACTAGTATGATTTACTATTCCAACACCTATCCTAGTGTTGCACACACTGGAGTTGGAATAGTAAATCATACTATTCCGAAGTCCAGCGCGCCATCTAGCACAAGTCGTTGTAACGACTTGCGTTGTAATGGCACTGCGTGGTCACAACGCGGTCGATGTAACAACTGCATTGTGATTGTATTGCGGTGTAAAAACCATGTTCTAAAAGTATATATTCTCGCAAAACATCTGTTAGGCGTATTCATTCTTTTATTTATTTGCTTTTGCTTAAGGCAGAGGTCAATGACACAGCCAATGCATTTCGTCCCAAAAACATAGGAACTTCTTCAGTGTGACGCATCATTCAGCTGTACCTCACATCGATTCTGCTGAGCAACGCATCCTCAACAAGGGACACTACATCTCTTCACAACCAGCAATAAGTTACTGTGCCTAGTGGGGTTAACTAGGAACCTGTAGCCAGGCTGCACTTCATTGCGGTCAGTCTGAACTTGTGACGTTGCCCTGGTCCAGTGCAACCACAGTGAGCACCTTGTTCTATGTGGTGCTATTTTCAATGAAATCTTTACACTTGCATAACTCCTGTTCTACTGAATGGACTTTTGGTGTTTTGATCTTGATTTATGTATTAAAATGTACTCTATTTTTCTAAATTGTGTAGGACTTTTCTTGTGTTGTATATTTACTTTATTACTGTTTGAAGTGTTGCGTAAATACTTTACACATTGCCTCTACGTTAAGCCTCACTACTCTCAGCTAATCTACCAAGGGGTTGAGCACCGGTTAATTTGGGGTACACTTGTGACTTTACACTAAAAAGAATTGTGGTTGCTGCTAGAGTAGAGTTTCATCAAACAGTAACCCAATGTGTTACAATTGCTATGTGCTTCTGGTTTTGCACAACATCCTTGCAAGGTATCTGCAGCAAACAGCAGACGTAGTCAAGGACAACTCTTGTTTGGGTCTGGGAGTTCCGAAGGTCAAGAGCTCTGCTGTAGTTTCCCCTTACCGTGCATCCAACCTTCCTAACAGCCATCATGTACTCTCTGCCTCATTCAGCACCTTCTCAACCGTTTAGCACACTTTTTCAACTGCCCACCCACAGACACTAGCCACTCACTGCCAACTAAGAAACCCTCATTCTATCCTTCTCATCAGCACTGCCAAAACATGCAGAGTACACATTACATCAAATGGCATTGTTTCTTACCATGTACATTGCACTCTTGCTCTATAGCTAGGTTCACAATATTCAAGTATGCTACATTCACACACATCCACAAACATATAAACACAACTTCCTTTCTTTGATCGATTGATTGATTGATTGATTGATTGATTGATTTGTCAACTTTTAAAGCGCACGAATGCCCGTGGGCGTCTTGGCGCTATGAAAAATCCTTTCATCTCTTCAACAGTATCTAATTTAATCAGAAAATAGCCATGTTTTTACTTCCTTTCTGAATGATTCTAAAGATGGACAGCTTTTTATAGCAAGAGGCAGTTGATTCCATGTGCGTGCTGCATGTACTAGGAAGCTTCTACCTCCCCAGTTAGCTCATTTAAATCTGGGAACGGTAATTAGTTTCATTTGACCGGATCTCAGAGATCTCGTGGGTTCATATTGTTTCAGATGATATTTTAAAAATTGTGGTCCTTTTCCCTGAAATGCCTTATAGGTCAAGCAGAGTGATTTGAATTTCACCCTCTTTGCGATTGGCAGCCAATGCAAAGTTTTAAGTTTATGTCTGATTGGCTCAAACTTAGGTATGTCTAGAACCAGTCTGGCTGCTGTATTTTGCAGGTGTTGCAGCTTATCTATAACTTTTGTCCTGGCTCCGGCATATAGTCAATTTCCGTAGTCCAGTCTTGCTAATGCTAATGCTGTTACTAATGTTTTGCGTGAGTCCGATGGTAAATATGGAAATAGCTTTTTTATCATTTTTAGAATATACCAGAGTGTTGATGACAACTTGCTGGCTTGAGCTTCAAATGATAAATTCATATCAAGGATGAATCCCAGATTCTTTACTTTTTCTGATGATCCTGGGCATCTTCCCTTGTCTTTGGGCCACCAGGCGGGGGACCAGATGTTTGTGTCACCCCCTAGTATCATCACTTCGCTCTTGTCTCCGTTGAGCTTTAGGCAATTCCTTTCCATCCATTGACTGACCTGTGTCATGCAATATTGGAATTTTTCCGCTGTTTCCTTTACATCCTTGCCGATGGTCACCACTATTTGAGTGTCGTCGGCGTATGATATTGGGGTAAAGCCACAGTTTCTTATTATTTCTGCAAGTGGGGCAACGTAAAGGTTAAAAAGGGTAGGACTCAGCGAAGATCCCTGCGGGACCCCGCATGGCAGATTAAAGTCTTTAGATTTTGCTGCTCCTACTTCCACTGAAAAGGTTCTGTTGGCTAAATAGGATTCAATGAGGGTACAAACCGAGTCATGTATGTCTGCTGTTTTTAATCGATTTAGAAGAATCTCATGACTGACCGTGTCGAAGGCCGCCGATAGATCGAGTAATATCAAGGCGGCCTTCGCTCCGTTGTCCATCACTTTCCTGAGTTCCTCTACAGCTGTAATTAACGCAGTTTCTGTTCCGTGTCCCTCTCGAAACCCAAACTGAGAGTGGTCCAGCCAGTTGCCGTCCATCAAATAGCGTGATAGCTGTTTGTTTAGAAGTATCTCTAATATTTGTGCGGCGAAAGGGATTCTGGCTATTGGTCTGTAATTACTTGGTTCTTCTCCGT
The DNA here is from genome assembly GCF_964263255.1 of Lissotriton vulgaris. Taxonomy (NCBI): domain Eukaryota; kingdom Metazoa; phylum Chordata; class Amphibia; order Caudata; family Salamandridae; genus Lissotriton; species Lissotriton vulgaris. The sequence continues at coordinate 303,013,225 of NC_141685.1, forward strand.
CCAAATTTGATTTTTTAAGTAATGGTCTGATTGATATCTTTTTCCAGTCGTCCGGAAAGGTGTTAGTTTCGAGTATTTGCTCATATAATTTTTCTAGTACTAGGCTTATTTGTTCTGAGCAGATTTGCATTGTTTTGGGCGGACATGGGTCTATTGGACTACCTGAGTTAATAGTAAGTAATTCTTTCTGTATTTGATCCTTTGTTGGAAGGGTAAATTGGAACAGTTGGACTGATTGTTCCAATAAATTAATTAATTTTGCTGTGGCCTGATCTGTCTGGTTAGCCTTTTCAGTCTTATGGTTTTTAAAAGATTCATAGACTAAGGAGACTTTTTTTACGAAGAATTCACCTAAAGTGTTACAGAATTCCGATGACATTTCTTATGAGGCATTATTTTCAATTTTTGAGAGTTTTTTAACGATAGAGAAGAGAGTTTTGCTAGAGTTTTTGGATTCATTAATTTTTTTGGACGAAGTATTTGCTTTTCTCTAATGTAATTAATTTTTTGTAGCTAGCTAGTTTTGCTTTATATTCTAATTTCTGCTGTACGTCGTAATTGGCTCTCCACTTTTTTTCTGCTCTTCTACAAGATTGTTTTTGTTCCTTCAGAGCTTCTGAGAACCATGGCTGTGAAGGGGTCTTTCTTTTAAACTTTACTTTTTTTTGTGGAACTGAGAGTTGGACTGCATCCATTTGTTGAATTGTTTACATGCTTTGTTGCTGTCTGCATCTAGAGTTGGACATGTTGAGCATAGGGTGTCTATGAATGCCTGGGGCTGGATTTTGGTCCAGTCATAATATGAAGTTTCTTTTATGGCTTTGACCGGTCTTCCTGTATCTTGCATAGTTTCTAAAGAGAAAGAGACCATCTTGTGGTCTGACCACGGGATCATGAGCGTGTCAATTTTATTTATTTTCTGACACGAAGTAAAAATTCCATCCAGAGTATGGCCAGCGCAATGCGTATCTGTGTGTACTTTTTGTCCTAAATCGAAGTTTGCCATTTCATCTTTGAATGAAATTACCTTGGGGTCAGATGTTTTTTCCAGGTGTATATTAAAGTCTCCTAGAATTGTGTAGTCTAGATTCGTCACACTAGATTCTAGAAAAGGACTTAACAACTCGATTAGAGGTGTTTTGGCATTAGGTGGTCTATAGATCAATAGGCCATTAAATGTATAGTTGGTGGTAATTTTTATTTGAAAAGTTAGTGTTTCGCAGTCTGGGTTTCTTCCTTTGTCTGAACTTTTGATCTTGAATTCCTCTTTAGCTATGATCGCTAATCCTCCTCCACGTTTCAATTTTCTATCTGCTCTGTAAATGGAGAAGCCCTCTAGGATCGCTAGGGTCAGATCGGCGTCAGATGCTTCGTCTGCCCACGTTTCTGTTACGAATAGAATATCTAAATGTTGGCTTTCGATTAACTCTGCTGTGTGAACATTATGCTTAACCATAGATCTGACATTGATGAGACCTGCTTTAACATGTGATTTCCTGTAGGTTGTTATTTTAGGTTGGTTGTTAGTCATATTAAGATCTTTAATCTGTGAGAAAGCAAATGTTCGTGAGCAGGATAGACATGTCTTACCTTCCTCATGTGGATCCATCGGGATGCATGTGGCGCAAGGTCTTAGTGCTAGAATCTCCTTGCTGGAATAAATCAATCTTCTTTTATCAACATGATTTTGATCAGGGGGCATGGCCCTGGGCCTGGTCCCGGCGCGGACGGGCGCAGTCGGGCTTGCCTTAGGCGCGGCTTCGGCGCGCAGACGGCGCTCCCGCTGCGCGTCCTTGGAATGCACATATTTTATAGAGGAGATGTTCTGGCGGGGGCGTGGCCTCACGGAAGTGGGCGTGTCCTGGTGTGCTCGGCAATGGCGGCAATATTCTCACGGAGCCCGTGACAACGCTAATATCCGCTGTTCGGGGTGCTCAAGTGAGTTTGAAGTCCGAATGTAGTGCCCAGGGGGGAGATCGTGCCAATAAAAACACAGTAAGTGACAACAAGTTTAAAAAGTTATGGCGAGTGGTCTCCCGGCTTCCGCCTCAGGAGATGGTGAGGATTATTTCTAGGTTGCGCTTGTATTCAGCGCCCTTTTTATACTTCTGGCGGGGGCGTGGCCTCACGATAGTGGGCGTGTCCTGGTGTGCTCGGCAATGGCGGGCATACTCTCACGGAGCCCGTGACAGCGCTAATATCCGCTGTTCGGGGTGCTCAAGTGAGTTTGAAGTCCGAATGTAGTGCCCAGGGGGGAGATCGTGCCAATAAAAACACAGTAAGTGACAACAAGTTTAAAAAGTTATGGCGAGTGGTCTCCCGGCTTCCGCCTCAGGAGATGGTGAGGATTATTTCTTTGATATGAACTGTGCTCAAATACACTGCCACACACCTGCTTTCAAAACCATATGGCCTATTCACCAAAGATTATTTGAGTACACTGGGTAGTACTCCTGTAGTACTACTTTATGTATTCACAAATGCTATTTACTAGTCTCCAGCTCCACCTACGTCTGCCATATGTCTTATGAGCAGAGTTTTCTGTTGAAGAGTATGGAGATCTTTGCACAATCTCTTCTTTGTTTATGGTGTAATGTGAGAGAGGCAAGAGGAAGTCATATAAAAATGCACACTTTTACTGGGGTATATGCAAATATTACAATACACACAAAAATTTTAAGTCACATGTTATTCACTAAAGGTTACAGACAAATCTACTACAGTAGTACTACTGACTGAACCAACTCAAATCTGCTCCAGCAAAGCCTTGGAATAAGTCACATATCATATATGGCCAATGCCTGCTAGCTCAAGACGCTCTCATAGAAATCAATGGGAGCAGGCAATACCAGTAACACCATACAAGGCCCGGTAGGTAATTAAAGGAGTGTGTGTTACAGTTTTAAGAAACCTAAAATTCTTTAAAAAAAGAAATAAAAACGGACATATAATAGTAAATATAGGTAAAATTACTAGAGTACGCATGTTTAGTTACTGTACGCATGAGCTTGGTGCGTTTTGAGGATCCCACCGGTAGTGAGGCGTACGAGGTGTGGGGTCTGAGGCCGGGCTTATCTCTCTCCTGTCGGTTCTCTCTCCTGTGGGCATTGTTGGCAGATGGGCCTGGGCTAGGGTGCCGCCTGCACCATTTTGTGACTGGGGTTCTTCCTTGGCGTTCTGGGTGGGTGGCACCATCTTGAAAATATAAGTAGCTCAATCCAAGATGGCATCTCGGTTCTGTGTTCCTATTAAGTTTTCCCAATCCGGTTTGTTTCTTGTTCCAGGTTATTTGACAGTATAAAAGGCTTCCTGAGTCAGTAGACAGTGTGTTGCAAATGTTTCTGGTCTGTGTACACAATGCTTGTTAGTTCCTTGTGAACTTAACTAGTATTAGCTGGTTCATTCCCAATTGGCTAGTTTCATCGAATCCAATGGGCTCCTTCATGCTTCCCAGCATGGCTTCAGGTCGGGCCACAGCACGGAGTCGGCCCTCATTGAAATTGCCGACTCTGTGAGATGGACGCTTGACCGAGGGTAGAGGGCGGTGTTAGTGCTGCTGGATCTTTCAGCAGCATTTGACACCGTCTCTCATAAGATCTTGCTGAGAAGGCTGGAGGACTTAGGGCTAGGCGGCTCTGTTCTGAAGTGGCTGTCATCGTACCTGTCTAATCGCACCCAGCAAGTCTTTACCCCTCCCTTCACTTCCTCTGCCAGGCCACTTAAATGGGGAGTCCCACAGGGTTCTTCCCTTAGCCCGCTTTTGTTTAATGTTTATTTCACCCCTTTGGCTAAGCTGATCTCCCAGACTGGGATCAAATCTACATCTTATGCTGATGACATCCAGCTACTTTTCACGTTCGATACCCCTTCTGCATCTGCTTTCGACCCGCTGAAATCCTGCCTAAGAGACATTTCCAACTGGATGGATGCTAATTCCCTCCGTCTCAACGCAGGAAAAACGGAGATTCTGTTTTTCAACTCTCCTTCCCCCTTGGATGCCAGCCTGTGGTGGCCTGAAGACTTGTGCCAGGCCCCCACGCCTAAAAACTCGGTGAAAAACCTAGGAGTACGCTGGGATACCCATCTCAGCTTCGATACCCAGGTACAAACAGTCGCAGCCTCATGCTTTGCCAAAATCAGAACAATCAAACGGCTTATTAACTATCTGCCGGAGGAATGCCGCAAGACAGTGATCCAGGCATTAATCATATCCCATCTTGATTATGCCAATGCCCTTTATCTTGGTATCACAGCAGGCCTGTGTTACAAATTGCAGACGTTTCAAAACGCCGCCGCCCGGCTGGTGGAGAGAATTCCTGCCAGACATCATATCTCCCCTCACCTCCGTAAACTGCATTGGCTACCCATTGCGAAAAGATGCGTATTTAAAGCAATGACGCTGGCATTTCGTGCATCTAAAGGCAATGGGTCGGCCCATCTGAAAAATACTCTTCGCCCTTATGCCAAATCCAGGGCACTACGCTCCAACTTCTTATTTTTCCTTGAAACTCCCCGATTTAAGCGTTCCCGTGCTGGTGGAAAAACCTTTGAGGTCTGTGCTACCAAGCACTGGAATAAGCTTCCGTTAGCTCTTCGCACATGCCAGACAGAACCAGTATTTCGTAAATCCCTTAAAACCCTTCTTTTTTCCTCCTAGTTTGGTACCTCCGACCTGTCCCTCTAGTTCTCAGAGTCTCCCAGCGCCGGGATGCCCCGTTGGGGCCGCTGTGCGCTTTACAAAACACACTAATAATAATAATATTTCCGGAGCTGCCCACCTCACGGGTGAGTAGCGCGAATCACAATTCCCTGATTGATTGATTGATTTGTGCCCTATTCCAGTTTGGCCCTCTCTCTTGATTCCAACTCTTGTGGATTACTACGCTTTTTGGAGTTTTTTGTGCTTCTTGCATTTTTCTCCATCAGAAGTGGTTCATTTTCCATGGCATCCGCTGACTTAGGATGCCTCCCTGTTGGCAGGGTGGCTTTGGGAAGGGATTGTCCTTTTTTTAAGATCAAGGTCTCCTGGATCCAGACTCGACCACCCGGGCCAGCGATGGACATTCACAATCAACACGCCTGCTAGTGTAAAGGAGATGGGAGCGAACACTTACAACTCATGACAGCATCACCCAATCACCCACAGGCTGCCCACATAAAAAGGCAAAGTCGAGGATTTGTTTTGTTTCCCTTGCCCCTTATTCTGAGGGAGAATTACTTGAAAAGAGAAAGAGGATTTACAGCCTGGGTATTCAAGGGAAGTACTAATTGCTTGATACCAATGCTCTTCAGATCTGTCTCGACATGGTTACAAAATTGGAGAATGGGAGGAGATAACTTAACCAACACCCTCTCATAGGCTATTCTTTTACATGTCAAAATACTGGCATTTTATTTACAGGACCTGGGCACATGTAGTACTACTACAATGGTCCAAAGGAGTCACAGGACCGTAACAAGTGGAAAAAAGGAATATGGGGTCGGGGTCTGCGGGCCAATGGCTGATCATAGAATCTTGAGCACCTGTGGGGTTTGGGTACAGGACCTGACTGTAGGTTGTGTGTGGCGGTGGAGTTGACCACAAGACCTTGCCTCAGGTGAGGCCCTGCGCACAACTCCACGCTGCACACAACCAAAGGCCATGTGCAGCATGGGTTTCGCTACTCTCAGAAGTTGGGCATGGAATAAGATCCTACTTTACATCAAAAATAAAAAATCGGAAATTGACAGAAAAAAACAAAGGTCAAAGTGACGTTTTAGTTAGGTATGGTAATAATACCTGACTTTACATTAAAAGAAAACATTGAAGATGTACTGAATAAACAAAGGTTAAAATGACATTAAAGTTTGGTGGCAATTCAGTCATAACATCATGTTTTCAATGCAAAAAACACTGAAATGCACAAGTTATAGTCTACTGAGTAACTATAACTTGAGCCCTCGCCATGGCCTGTTTAGCACCTCACATACCGCAACAGCGTTTCCAAAATATCAAGGACCAATAAACGAGAAGGTAACTGTAAATGTACTTTACTCATCTGTACCTTGATGATTTCATGAAGTTAGGTAAACTCAATATTTTGACCATGATATCACAGTAGCGTGATATTCTGGGTTCGATGTTCTGGTGGAATACCAACAAGGCACACCACTGTTGCAAAGTTTACACAACAGTAATGGCCTTTCGAAGAGCACTGTTCCCCTAAAATGAGTACCAGTGGGGCCCAGGGCAGGTACCCGTAACATTGCATGCATTTAATGTACCTCCTACTGTGCTCAGCATTGCTTCTTGGCAGCCACGGCTTTTGCATGTAAGTGTGGGGCCGGGTGAAGGGGGATTTCGATGGAAGACGAGGAGAGAAAATTAATGATTTATTTAATTTTCCCTCGTCGTCGTCTGTCGAAATTTCCCCCACCCAGCCCCACTGCCCTACCGCTCTTACCTGCACGAGCTGCAGCTGCTTCTTTGGCGATTGGACCTACTCTAGAGGTCAGATTTTTAACAACCAGAGCTGGACTGGGAACCAAAACTGGGCCTGGCAAAGTGCTTGGCTGGCCCCCAGGGGGGTTGGGGGTGCGGCCCAGCCGTTTGCCAGGCACGGATTCGCCTGATTTTGTTACAGGGGCCAATATACTATGCTTCAAAAACAGCCCTGTAACAAAAATGGCCCCCTGGTGGAACAAAACCGGCCCGCCCTGACGGCCCACCGGTAAAATGCCCGGTGCCCGCTAGGGCCAGTCTGGCCCTGTTAACAACCAACCAGCACATAGCATGATTGGCAGGGAATCTAGTGCCGCTATCCAGACTCCCAGGGTTCTAATTGGTGTCCTGAAACCTCAGCAGCATGGACCTGAGTAAAGCCAGTTCAGGTTTATAAGGAAAATGCAAAGGTGAAGGACCACTTCAAAAGTCCCAGCTGCTGGCAATCGCTTGGGCCGCATTCAAGGCCATCCTTTTCGGACCACCTGCTCAGTAGTGTAGTCAGTGTATCATGGACCATAGTGCAATGAAGAAAATGGCCGCTCAGGCTGCTGTTTGAACTGTGAAATACAACAATATTCAGGGTTCAGTAGGCCCCTGAGGCCTCTGGGCCTCGGTGCCACTGCACCTGCTGTACCAATGGAAACTGCGCCCCTGAGCATACTTTGAAGCTGTAACCCACTCCGTGACTCCTGTGTGAAGGTTCAGATGTCTCCCTTCTTCAGTGCACACATTATTATAAAACTCATACTGAGGGAATATTTAATTTAACAAAATAATGTTTTCTTTCCCACCTCAAATTCAAAAATAAACACGTCGTGCTAAAAAACCCAAAGATTTTAACCCCATTAGTCACTCATGTCTTGCCCCCCCAAAACATCGTACTTGAACCAATATATTTATGGCAAAGGTTTGGGTTGGTTGATTATGAATGTATTCTCTTTCTTTACCTAGAAATTGTCAGTCGCTGTCTACATGAAATATTTGACTATTTATAAACATATCACTCAGAAATATGCGCAGGAATGCACCTGAATAAAATGTCTTTTTGGTTTAACCTATAAAATAATTCTGCACCTCATATCTATGCATATTCCCCAGTGCCAGCAGGATCAACAAATGCACCGGATGTTAGTAGCCCCAAAAATATTATTACAGCCTTTCACCATGCTGCTGGGATTACGAGCTGCATAAAAAAACAGTTATTGTTCCCCGCTGTGCCATTTTATCTCTGATGAGATGTTTCTCAGCTTTTTTACTGGTGAAATTGTGATAAAATAAAGCAAGCGCGCAGCATTTATGGATCTATGGATCTGACATTTAATCACGAAGAGGCTGAGTTACACCAGGGTGCAATGATTAGTAATAGGGGTGGAGAGAAGAAAGAGTCCGATAAAAAGTTATTCCCAGGCAGTATTTAATCATAAAAAATAGGTCTAAGAGGAGTTACAAATAAAACATTGCAAATGTGACAGTTGAGTCAAACACAAGGTGACGTTTTGTTAGGTTAAATATGCTTTCGTCGTTGGAGATAAAGCAGGGGCGTGGCTTCAGGGGTTGGTTTTGGGGTGTTACACCCCCCCTAAAAAAAATTATTCTGAAGTATATAGTTGGGTACATGGGCTTTCAGTCGGGTGTGATGAAGAGTCTGTTGTATTTCACCTTGGATTTTTACGTGCCCACACTGACAAAAACACACGCACACTCTCTCTTGTCTGTTTTGAAGGCCTTAAAATTTTGATTAGTTTGAAAAATGAGTTTTAAGTGTCCCCAATAACCTGCCTTCTTCTCTTTTTCCACTGCCCTCAAGCCCCCTCACTCTACTTCTCATATAATGTGTTTGAAAAAGATATCCTAATGTGACTGTTGGGAAATCTGAAGCTCACCCCCCCCCCAAATCTTATTGACCAAGCTGCCCCTGAGCATGGAAGGAGAGAGTGAATTGTTGGCATGCAAATTGGGTTTTGCTCACTTGTGAAAATGGTGCAATCATTTAAGAAGTAGTTGTGCCCCCAAACTTTGTATTTCTTAGGAACTTTATAACAACTTTAGCCCGATTAAATTACTGAGGCGTCTCCTTCCTTTTCAGTGTGTGTCGTGGTGAGGTTGGTTTTTATGGCACTGGGTCCTATATTTACACAACTCTGGTCCATTCAGTTGTGGAACAATGCATGAGGATCTGCAGTGAGACTTTAGAAGAGGAAAATTATTTTTAAAAGGGCGTGGGAACGCTTAAAGGTGTTCATCTTTCATTCTAGGAGTAAAAAAGAGAAGATTTTTATTAATGGCAAGTGATCCACATTACAGACAGAGGAGAATAGGTGGGGAGAGGATAGATGGATAGAACTGACAGAAGAACACAAACATTTACAGCTGTCTATGGGGAAGTGTTACAGCCATCTGAGATCATTATGACATCATATTCTGTCTTCAAGAGCACGACAGCAGGACTGAGGAGGAAATGGAAGGTCATGAGAGCTAAGTGAAGGGTTTAGGGGTTTAGAATGGTGTCCCCATATGCCCTCCAAACCTTACCGCCTCCCCCTCCTCTACCAGTTTATGCCAGAGATAACTCTAATCACTAGTATATGCGGTAGACCATTGTACTCTCTACCATTCCTATGTGACGCTTAGAGTTTATCCATTTGTATCGCTTTCTTGAGTGACTCTCTTCCTTGTGTGACTTTACAACTTATACATTTGCAATTTTTCTGTTTGTATCTTTTATGTAACGCACATAATCCTAAGTCCTTATGTATTGTAACTGGTTCTTATGTAAAGCCCTCTGACACCTTCGGGTAAAGATCACGCTATATAAAATCGCATTAAATAAAATAAAAAATATAAAATAAATTGTGCGAATACCTAAGTTCAAGGCATTCAGAAGGGAGAGTCCGAGGTGGCATTTTTCCCCACGCCGCGTTTTCCATAGCCGTTTGTAGATTTTTTAAGCAAGCCTGCCCTTTTATAGTGCCTGATTCCCCTTAGGAATATTTTTTGCTTAGAAATAGGTCCTTGTGACATGAGGGCTCAGCATGCCGGACTTTGACCCTGGTCTCTACCAATCTTCTAAAATGCATGACTACATGCAATATCTTACTTTGATCTTACAGCATCACATGACCTGCATTTTTGCTCTTTGCATCTGCCTCAGCCTTCACTATCGCTTAAGTGAGGGCAGTGAATGTCCACTCCATGCTGTGTGAAGCTGACAAAATTCTCAACTCAATGTATATCAAAGCAATTTAAATGTATAGAGGTGCTGAAGAAGGCCGACCTTCAAGAAATCCTTCTCTCTACACATACATGGCATATAATGGCTCTGGCCGCTTTCTTGTTGGTGGGATCAGAGTAACATCTTGAACTTGGGGGGGAGGGGTGGGTTGAATTAGCTTTCTGACCTTCTCCAAGGCTACAAGCAGATTTAAAGCCTGTTCTATGATCAATGATGATTCTCACAACACCGACAAACTATGGATCCCTGGACAGCTTAGTGACAGTTTCATATAAGTTAATTTTCTGTAAAGATGTAGCAGGCACTAAGAACATTTACTAAACCATTCACCATAAACTGAATTTACCATTGTCCCTGATATCTTAGATGAGGTAAATAACCTATTTAGCGAACTCTATTACACTCATGCTTCCGATCACTGACAAATGAAAGGCTCAGTTAATCCTGCTAGAATTGAACCTAAGCACCGCATATTACACACTGTTGCAAGCACATTATCCCACTGTGCTACTTTCCTGGCATTTGAGCAATAGTGGAGACTAAGAATATATTTGAAAGAATAATGGGTAGAAATGTGTCGAGCACACTATATGGAATGTTTACGAATAGGTTTCACTCCTTTTGTGCTACTCTGAACCTCGAAACATAGCCCTTTATGTTTTTTTTAGTAAAAATATATTTTTACACTTGATGAGGCCACCCCTAGGCAAATTTTTGCAGCTAAACATGGAGATGTGATCTAGTGGCTAAGTTGCCAGATGTTGAAAGTCTGTTCAAATCCTGGCTTTTCAAATGAACTAGATTGTATAATCTTGGACAAAATAGCTATGGGCCCGATTCACAGAATGAACTTAAGACTCAATCCTAAACTTACTACTATTTTGGCATTCACAGAATGCACTTACTACTTTTGGTATTCACAGAATGAACTTACTACTTTTGGTATTCACAGAAGTTAGGATTTTGTCTTAAGTCTGTCTTAAGTCTGTCTCCGTTGAGCCTTGCTCACATGATATATATATATATCGTTTAAAATAGTAAATAATTATGTTAATACATAACATTCATGTAATGCAAAATAAATAAATATAAATAATATTCAATACTATGTATATAAATATATACTTATTTATACACACACACACGCACATATATATTGGTCATGTGATCAAGCCTTTTCCTGAGGCGAAACGCGCCATGGCGGACTTGCTGGCACGAAATTAAATAAACTCACTTTCTGCCCCAGCAACCCCTGGGTCTACTCTTCGTCATATGGACGTCTGACAGCGTATGCTGGCTGTGTGGCCATTTCTTGGACATATATATATGTGTGCATGCATGTTTATATATGCTTAAACACCAAGTGAGAAAGGGTATTCAAACGGTGCCCAGTCACAACTGGAAGACCCCAGGCACCTATAGAACAGTTTCCAATGAGGTCAGATTACAGGTTGTTTGTCCGGCCCATGCAAGTGTGATCATAGTGTATTTCAGGTTCCTAAAAAAGTATTTATTCAAGGGGATGGGATAATTGCAAAAAAGGTACAGCAAAGTGGGCAGAATAATGATTTTCTTCAGGCACATTCTACCAATTAATGCAGGCTGACGTCGCACTATCCCTTAACTTGTTCTTCTATTTTAGTCATGGCTGCCCCATAATTCTCCATTACGACTGTATCTCTGTCACAACGTATCCAGATACCTAAGTATTTCACTGATAAGTGACACCAGGGGAGGTGAAAGTCTAGTGTGCAAGCATGGGTGCAGGGGTTAGTGGAAATATAGTTGGCTTGTTCTCGTTGATTGCAATTCTTGATAGTGTATTGAAAATTATGCATTCTCTTATAATCGTGTTTAGATTCTGGGCAGGGTTGTGTAAATATAGAGTGATATCAGCTCAAAGGGATGTAATAGGGTTGTGGAAAATTAATTTGACCCCTATTAGTGTGGACTTGTCTGACAATGCACGCCAAGGTTTCGGATGCAAAGCCTTATGAAAGAGGGGAAAGTTAGCATATCCAAATGGGATGGATTCTGAGAGTCGGCCATTCAGACAAATTCTCACAGTGGGCTCGGTATATACCAACCGGATCCATTTTATGAAATACCAAAGATGCGAGTGGGAGCCTTTAGGGGAGCTTGTAATATTTGTTGATAGGATCTCCTTTACAAACTGGTTGGCACTTTGAGGTTCCAGGAAGATGTGGGGTATGTTGCGATGAGCGATTCTCAGATCTGCTGGATACAACATTGCGGACTAGATACCAGCCTGTTACAGCCTACTTTTGAGAGGCAGATATTCACACCTGGACCTTTAGGGTGAAATCTGGTCAAATTGATATGGCATTACTTTCATACGACAGTGTTTGTTTCTCACAGTCTAGTCTGAAGACAGTGTCTCAGTCTTTACAGTTGACTAAACCTGCCAGGATAGGGCGTGTAAGTGTCATGGCGATACCATACCATGATAAATAACCTATACCCCAAGCCAACTTTGATGCACCTCCACAGGATTTGATACCCATGTTCGGACAAGCCATATACAGAGGTCCATTGGCAAAAGGTGATGCATGAGCATGACAAAAGTCTATGGGAGGCAGAGAGAAGTTCAGGTTTTACAAAATTTTACCCAGATGGGACTGGTCTCTGCACAAGCTTTGCGGAGGTAAACTGCCAAATGCGCAATGTTGGTGATGTTGTTGTCAACAATCCGATACAATACATATACTGTGGTCATGCCCCAGCATGGAGCCTGGCAAACAACTGCAAGTGACCAGTGCTCTCTCTGTCTCTCGTACAGTGGAGTTTGCACTTCTGCCTGATATGCAGGATATAGTGGGCATTAAAAATCACAGAAATAGACGGCTGCACACACCACTGGGGGTAACGAACCTCTGTATTTTTATGCCACTGGAAATCTCCCAATCTGCCAACTGTAAAAAAGTGGCATGACACCAAAGTAGTGGTGGCCTTCCACACACGTGTGATCTATAGGGTGAATGACCAACTGTCAAAATTGGAAGAGACCTGGAGTACTTTTCTTACATGATACATTCATGTCACAGATAATGTGCTAAGGATGGATACTGTCTCTGGCCTCAGAACCAGAGGATGATGTCAGATAACAAATCGAAACATCGGATCCTCATCCATAGGGTACTTCCACCAGGAAGGATTTATAGTTAGATTTTAGATTACCAGTATCACTCTCTCTCACTTTCCTATATTGTCTCTTGCAATTTTCTTGCCTTTGTTCTGTAGAATGCTAAATATTGGTGTTGTATAGGTACATTTTGTGTACTACGCCTGTTTGATAAAATGTATCTAAATGTTTTATTAAGATATTGAAACAGAATTGGGTGGGGAGACGCAACCAGAGAAAGCTTGGGCCCCAGGGTCCTTAAAGCTTGTTCTACTGTAAACAGTGGGAAAAGCTTTCATCTCCAAAAAGCATCTTAAGAAGGGACTCAATATATTCAGTCATGTTACCAGTATTTGTAGATTCATGAAATCCCACTGGGCTCAGATTTTTGCATCTAGATGTGGCCTCTAGGTCCTTGTTGTTTCGTTAGATAACTCTGAGAACTTTAGTCATGTCCAGTAATTTTCTACTGATTTCAGCAGTGTGGTTTTCAAGGCTGGATGTGCGTGGTTCTGCAGCAGAGATTCCTTAGTCTTGTTTAGTAGTGGTCATCTGGTCCACCCTGGACGTAAGCAAAATCAGCTTGTTATTGAATGATATTAGGCTCTTTTAAGGAAAAGGGGTTTTACACCTGTGTCTCCAGTGCAAGTTCCTGTTGCACTTCTGCTCAATCAGAAGACAAAGCCCTCATGGTGCAAAGCGTTTCAAACAATAGTTTAGCCTGCTTGGGGTTATTTTTTCCCATCTTTGCCTCATTGGGATATTTGATATTTCACCGCAGGAACACCTGCCGTAACGCACATCATGGCACCACAATTCGATGGTGGCGTAGTCAAATGTGGAGACAATCCTGCATTACTTAGATGAAGTTGTTCATCACTCTATGCAAGCAGTCATGGATGATATTCGAGCGCACTCCAACAGGTCACACTCAGTCTTGCTACAGCAACTAGGACAAGACACCAGCAAGACATTCACAATTATCCCAGCATGTGAATGGTGTTCAGTATTTAACTAGTACCCTTTCCATGCACTGCATCCCTCACCAACATTTAGGGTGGATGGATCACTCACAAAGAAGATTTAAGTGTTTAGAGCTAAGTGGGCAAGCTATTCAAGCATGGGAGGCAAAGCAGTATCTGAGGAATCTCACAGTTAAAACAATGTCTAGTTAATTCAGCTGGGAAGATGATGTCTGCTGTTCAAGTTCAAGTTCAAGTTCAAGTTCAAGAATTTGTATAGCGCGCTACTCACCCAGAGGGTCTCAAGGCGCTTGGGGAGGGTGTTCATTATTTATCGAATAGCCAGGTTTTAAGTTCTTTTCTGAAGGAGATGTGGCCGCTAGGTAGGAGAAGGATCTACCTCCCATGGTGGACCTTTGGATACGCGGGACTGCGGCGAGGCCTTGATTGGAGGATCTTAGTTGGCGGTTGGGTGTATAGAAGGATAGTCGAGTGTTGAGGCATTCGGGTCCTAGTTTGTAGAGGGCCTTGTGTGCGTGGGTGAGGAGACTGAATGTTATTCTCTTGTTGACGTGAAGCCAGTTGAGGTCTTTCAGGTGGCCGGTGATGTGATCTTGGCGAGGGATGTCCAAAATGAGTCTCGCCGATGCATTTTGGATGCGTTGGATTTTTTTCTGTAGTTTGGCTGTAATTCCAGCGTAGAGGGTATTTCCGTAGTCTAGTCAACTCGTAACCAGTGCGTGGGTGACAGTCTTTCTTGTCTCGGTGGGGATCCAATGGAAGATTTTTTTGAGCATGCGAAGTACATTGAAGCAGGAGGATGAGACGGCGTTGATTTGTCTGGTCATCGAGAGGGAGGAGTCTAGGATGAAGCCTAGGTTACGTGCGTGGTCTGTGGGAATGGGTGCGGAGCCCAGATCCGAAGGCCACCATGAGTCGTCCCAGGCAGAGGGGGATGATCCTAGGATGAGCACTTCCGTTTTGTCTGAGTTAAGTTTTAGGCGGCTGTTTTTCATCCATATGGCTACTTCTTTCATGCCTTTGTGAAGATTGGTTTTGGCGGTGTTGAGGTCTTTGGTGAGGGAAAGGATCAGCTGGGTGTCGTCAGTGTAGGAGATGATGTTGAGGTTGTGTTGGCGCGCGATGGAAGCGAGTGGACTCATATAAACGTTGAAGAGGATGGGACTAAGTGATGATCCTTGTGGTACACCGCAGATGACTTTGGTGGCCTCTGATTTGAATGGGGGGAGGCGGACTCTCTGGGTTCTTCCGGCGAGGAACGAGATGATCCAATCCAAGGCTTTACCTTTTATGCCGATGTTGCTGAGGCGTTGTATGAGGGTGCTGTGACAGACAGTGTCAAAGGCGGCGGAGAGGTCGAGTAGAATGAGCGCCACTGTTTCTCCATTGTCCAGTAGTGTTCGGATGTCGTCTGTTGCTGCGATGAGGGCGGTTTCGGTGCTGTGTTTGGCTCGAAAGCCGGATTGTGATGGATCGAGGGAGTTGTTGGATTCCAGGAAGGTGGCGAGTTGGCTATTGACGGCTTTCTCAATGACTTTGGCCGGGAATGGGAGGAGGGATATGGGGCGGTAGTTTTTAAGTTCAGAGGGGTCTGCTGTGGGTTTCTTCAGGAGGGCGCTGACTTCGGCATGTTTCCAACTTTCTGGGAAGGTAGCAGAGTTGAAGGAGCAGTTGATGACGTCACGGAAATGGGGTGCGATGATGGAGTCTGCTTTGTTGTAGATGTGGTGGGGACATGGGTCGGTTGGCGAGCCAGAGTGGATGGAATTCATTAGGCAGATGGTGTCTTCAGTGGTGATTGGGTTCCAGGCGTTGAGGTAGTTGGAGGGCGGTTTAGGTTTTGAGGGCGATGGAGAGGATTGTTCGTTGGAATTGTTTTCGAAGCTGTTATGTATGTCGGCAATTTTGTTGTAGAAGAAGGAGGATAACGAGTCGCAGAGGTCTTGGGAGGGAGTGATGTCGTTTGAGGCTGCGGTGGGGTTGGTGAATTCCTTGACGATGTTGAAAAGTTCCTTGCTGTTACGGGCGTTGTTGTCGAGTCGATTCTTGAATGCTGATTTCTTGGTGGATCGAATCAGCTGGTGGTGTTTGCGGGTGGCTGACTTGAAGGTGGTCATGTTGTCAGTGGTTGGGTTTTTTCTCCATGTTTTCTCGAGAGTACGGCATAGCTTCTTGGATTTCTTGAGGTCATCGTTGAACCAGGGGGCCTTTTTGTTGTCTTGTTTGGTGTGATGGTTTTTCAAGGGTGCTAATTCGTCAGCGCTGTGAGTGATCCATTGTTTGAGTTTGATGGCAGCTTGGTTTGGGTCCGATGAGAGGGCGGGCTGGTTCTGGTTGAGCGATGTGAGGAGTTGGTCGGTGGTGATTTTGTTCCATTTTCTCCGGGGGATAGGTTGTCGGGGGTTGTGGGTCGAGGTGGTTTTGTAGCTGAAGTGAACACAACAGTGGTCCGTCCAGTGGAGAGCTGTGGTGTGGTCGAAGGAGATGTGTTTGCTGGAGGTGAAGATTGGGTCGAGCGTATGTCCGGCTACATGGGTGGGGGTGTCAACAAGTTGTTTGAGGCCAAGATTGGCCAGGTTGTCAAGAAGGGTGGTGGTGTTGTTGTCGTTTTTCTTTTCCAGGTGGAAGTTGAGGTCTCCTAGTAGAATGTAGTTCTCGGAGGCGAGGGCATGTGGACTGATGAAGTCAGTGATGTCTTCGCTGAATTGTTTACGGGCTCCTGGTGGTCTGTAGATGAGGGTGCCTCTAAGTGTGGTTCTAGGGTTGGTGTGGATCTGGAAGTGGAGGTGTTCGGCGGTTGTAAGGTTATCGTCGGAGCTGGTCGTGATTTTGATGGTGTTCTTATGGACGATGGCGATGCCTCCTCCTGTTCGGACGGTGCGGTCTTTCCGGATGATCTTGTAATTGTCAGGGATGGCAATGGCGATGTCGGGTGTTGATGGTGCGTTCATCCATGTTTCAGTAAGGAAGGCGATGTCCGGTGATGTGGTGTCGAGTAGATCCAAGAGTTCAGTGGCGTGTCTGTGGACTGAGCGGGTGTTCAGCAGGATGCACTTCAGGTGGTTAGAGTCGGAGTTGAGTTTGGGGTAAGTGGATGTGGTATGGGTCTTATCGCTGGTAAATTTGCAGCAGGGACAGGTGAAGGGGCCGTGGGTACAGCCCGGGGCAGCATCGTAGCATTGTGGTGTGTGTCGGGGGTTAAGGGCGAGGAGAGTTGCGGTGTCATACGTGAGGCGGGTGGGCAGGGTTTTGCGGGGACCAGGGGGTCTGGCGCTGGGCGCGGTCCAGGCGCCGACAGGCGTAGACGGGCTTACCTTTGGCGCACCTTTGGCGTGCATGGGGCGCGACCGCTGCGCTTGAACGCTGCGCGCGAATGCATCTGTCATATATGGATAGTGGAAGGGGAGGGGCTAGGGAGGAGCAGCTGGGAGGCGGGTGCGTGGAGGATATCCAGCCAGGGGGGCACAACAACAACAACAAAAATGGCTGCAAGCTAAACACTGAAGCAGGATTGGGGTAAAGACCCAGTGGGCGCAATGCAAGTACAGACACAGACGATCTAAAACACGACTAAGCAAATTAAAATATTCTAAAATCGCGCTCTATGGCAGTCTAGCGCTACGATTGCAATTCACTTTGCAATAGTGAGTTAAACAGGTAATTAAGCGGTATTAAGTACTTTAGCCGATATTTATTCTAATCTGTTAGACAAGCGCTGAGATGTCTTCGAGTGTTCTGGCAGGCAAGAGCGAGTTAAGCAGGCAAGACCGAGTTAAGCGGTGTTGCGCTACGATACCAGACTGTGGCTTCAGTGGACCTGGGAGCAGCGTGAGGGAGCGGCCGCTTCTGATGGGAATCAGGGCGGTCACAGCTTCGCAGAGTGGAGAGCGGCGCTTACAATGCTTGTGGGAGGGAGGAGCAGCTGGGAGGCGGGTGCGTGGAGGATATCCGGCCAGGGGGGCACAACAACAACAACAAAAATGGCTGCAAGCTAAACACCGAAGCAGGATTGGGGTAAAGACCCAGTGGGCGCAATGCAAGTACAGACACAGACGATCTAAAACACGACTAAGCAAATTAAAATATTCTAAAATCGTGCTCTATGGCAGTCTAGCGCAACGATTGCAATTCACTTGGCAATAGTGAGTTAAACAGGTAATTAAGCGGTATTAAGTACTTTAGCCGATATTTATTCTAATCTGTTAGACAAGCGCTGAGATGTCTTCGAGTGTTCTGGCAGGCAAGAGCGAGTTAAGCAGGCAAGAGCGAGTTAAGCGGTGTTGCGCTACGATACCAGATGGTGGCTTCAGTGGACCTGGGAGCAGCGTGAGGGAGCGGCCGCTTCTGATGGGAATCAGGGCGGTCACAGCTTCGCAGAGTGGAGAGCGGCGCTTACAATGCTTGTGGGAGGGAGGAGCAGCTGGGAGGCGGGTGCGTGGAGGATATCCGGCCAGGGGGGCACAACAACAACAACAAAAATGGCTGCAAGCTAAACACCGAAGCAGGATTGGGGTAAAGACCCAGTGGGTGCAATGCAAGTACAGACACAGACGATCTAAAACACGACTAAGCAAATTAAAATATTCTAAAATCGCGCTCTATGGCAGTCTAGCGCATTACGATTGCAATTCACTTGGCAATAGTGAGTTAAACAGGTAACTAAGCGGTATTAAGTACTTTAGCCGATATTTATTCTAATCTGATAGACAAGCGCTGAGATGTCTTCGAGTGTTCTGGCAAGCAAGAGCGAGTTAAGCAGGCAAGAGCGAGTTAAGTGGTGTTGCGCTACGATACCAGATGGTGGCTTCAGTGGACCTGGGAGCAGCGTGAGGGAGCGGCCGCTTCCTATACACTGTACCACATTTTTCTATTGGTTTTAAGAGCCTGAAGAAATATGGCCACTTCGTCCCTACCCTGATGGAACTCTAATAGCTTCCCTTGCTGGCCCACATCATCTGCAAAACCATCTACATCCTCTACAAACTCATCACAAAGGGGACCTCTTCCTAACTGGTCCACAATCTCAACATCCCTGGAGACCTGGTGCCAGGACATTATCTGCTGGGAGACACTGTGCCCGATTCACAGAACTAACTTAAGACAAAATCCTAAACTTACTACCATTTTGGTATTCACAGAAGGCACTTATTCATTTTGGTATTCACAGAAGGCATTTACTCATTTCGGTATTCACAGAAGTTAGCAGTCCTAACTTTTGGACTCCTAAATGCCTTCTGTGAATACCGAAAGTCTTAAAGTTATGATTTTTCTCACTTTAGGAGTAGTAAAGTTAGGACTCCTAAATTTAGGGCGCCTAAATGCCTTCTGTGAATACAGAAAGTCTTAAAGTTAGGATTGTTCTTACTTTAGGAGTAGTAAATAAGGACTCCTAACTTTAGGATTCCTAAATGCCGTCTATGAATACCGAAAGTCTTAAAGTTTGGATTTTTCTCAGTTTAGGAGTCCTAACTTTACTACTCCTAAACTGAGAAAAATCCTAACTTTTAGACTTTCGGTATTCACAGAAGGCATTTAGTTAGGACTCCTAACTTCTGTGAATACTAAAATGAGTAAGTTCCTTCTGTGTATACCAAAATGAGTAAGTATCTTCTGTGAATACCAAAATGGTAGTAAGTTTAGGATTTTGTCTTAAGTTAGTTCTGTGAATCGGGCCCAAAGAGGAACAAACAAGAAATATACAAGGCGAGATGCCTTCTCCATTTGTGCACTGAAACAATATCCCTGAATCTATAAAGAGTGCCCCAACACTGCTACAAAATAGTAAAGATCTTGATGCCTCTTTATAGAACACCGCATCATGATGAAGTAACAACCCATAAACCAGCTACCTCTGCAATTTCATGTTGACTTTGTCTTTGCCTTTTGGCTAGAATCAAACTATAAAAATACCACATACATACGAACACACATACATACAGAAGCACTGCCAGTCCTGTAGGGTTTTCTGTGGCTTTCTCTTTGTGGGTGGGCGTCCACAGGCCACATGACCATGTATATCTGGTCCCTTAAGCATATCCACGATACAACAGCGTTTTTATAGATTCTCCTTATGAAGGAAGTGGATTATTTCAAAATCACTAAAACATTACAATTATGAGTTGTAATTCAATTAATAAAGGTGGGAATGTATGTTATTTTAGCTTCATTGTCGATTTTATTTCTTAAAGGAACCAGGGGTGCTTTAAGGATTTTGGGGCAGATGTATCATCCGTTTTTTTTGTTGCAAACGCTGCGATTCTTAAAAAAGCAGTGTTTGCGACAAAAAAATCGGCAAATGCGATGTATGAAAAAATCGCATCGCAAAATTAAGGAATCGCAAAATTTGCGATTCCTTAATTTTCCGCAAGCATTTAAGGAATCGCAAAAAGCGATTCCTTAAATTCTATGTAAGAAACATTAAAGTTTTGCGATTTCACACTAAGAAATCGCAAATTACCACCAACTTGTAGTTGGTGGTAATTTGCAAATTCTTTTACAAATGCACTTTTTGGCATTTGTAAAGGTGCCATGTGGTGCTCATACATGCCCTTAGGGCATGTATGTGCGCCATATGTGCACACGTGTAAATTTCAGGGGTGCAGCAGGGTGTACTTTAAGACACCCTTGAAATTATTCTCAATTTGCGACTGAGGGCACCTGAAGTGATGTTTGCCCTGACTAAGGCTAGCCAAAGCGATGTTTGCCCTGACTGAGGGCAGCTGAAGCGATGTTTGTCCTGACTCTGGGCAGCTGAAGCGATGTTTGCCCTGACTGAGGGCAGCTGAAGCAATGTTTGTCCTGACTGAGGGCAGCTGAAGCGATGTTTGCCCTGACTGAGGGCAGCTGAAGCAATGTTTGCCCTGACTGAGGGCTGCTGAAGTGATGTTTGCCCTGACTAGGGGCAGCTGAAGTGATGTTTGCCCTGACTGAGAGCAGCTGAAGTGATGTTTACCCTGATTGAGGGCTAGTGAAGCGATGTTTGCCCTGACTGAGGGCAGGTTAAGCAATGTTTGCCCTGACCGAGGGCAGGTGAAGCAATGTTTGCCCTGACTGAGGACAGCTGAAGTGATGTTTGCCCTGACTGAGGGCAGCTGAAGTGATGTTTGTCCTGACTTAGGGCAGTTGAAGTGATGTGTGCCCGGACTGAGGGCAGCTGAATTGTTATTTGCCATGACTGAGGGCGGCTGAAGTGATGTTTGCACTGACTAGGGGCAGGTGAAGTGATGTTTACCCTGACTGAGAGCAGCTGAAGTGATGTTTACCCTGATTGAGGGCTAGTGAAGCGATGTTTACCCTGACTGACGGCAGGTGAAGTGATGTTTACCCTGACTGAGAGCAGCTGAAGTGATGTTTACCATGATTGAGGGCTAGTGAAGCGATGTTTGGTGTGACTGAGGGCAGGTGAAGAAAAGTTTGCCCTGACTGAGGGCAGCTGAAGTGATGTTTGCCCTGACTGATGACAGCTGAAGTGATGTTTGTCCTGATTTAGGGAAGCTGAAGTGATGTTTGTCCTGACTTAGGGCAGCTGACGTGATGTTTGCCCTGACTTAGGGCAGCTGAAGTGATGTTTGCCCTGACTGAGGGCAGTTGAAGTGATGCTTGCCCTGACTGAGGGCGGCTGAAGTCATGTTTGCCCTAACTAGGGGCAGGTGAAGTGATGTTTGCCCTGACTGAGGGCAGGTGAAGTGTTGTTTGCCCTGACTGAGGGCAAGAGAAGTGTTGTTTGCCCTGACTGAGGGCAGCTGAAGTGTTGTTTGCCCCGACTGAGGGCAGGTGAAGTGTTGTTTGCCCTGACTAAGGGCAGCTGAAGTGTTGTTTGCCCTGACTAAGGGCAGCTAAAGTGTTGTTTGCCCTAACTGAGGGCAGCTGAAGTAGTGTTTGCCCTGACTAAGAGCAGTTGAAGTGATGTTTACCCTGACTGAGGGCAGTTGAAGTGATGCTTGCCCTGACTGAGAACTGCTGAAGTGATGTTTGCCCTAACTAGAGGCAGGTGAAGTGATGTTTGCCCTGATTGAGGGCAGGTGAAGTGTTGTTTGCCCTGACTGAGGGCAGCTGAAGTGTTGTTTGCACTGACTGAGGGCAGCTTAAGTGATGTTTGCCCTAACTAGGGGTAGCTGATGTGTTGTTTGACCTGACTAAAGGCAGCTGAAGTGTTGTTTAACCTGACTGAGGGTAGCTGAAGTGATGTTTGCCCTGATTGAGGGCTAGTGAAGCAATGTTTACCCTGACTGATGGCAGGTGAAGTGATGTTTACCCTGACTGAGAGCAGTTGAAGCAATGTTTCCCCTGACTGATGGCAGGTGAAGTGATGTTTACCCTGACTGAGAGCAGTTGAAGTGATGTTTGCCCTGACTGAGGGCAGCTGAAGTGATGTTTGCCCTGACTGAGGGCAGCTGAAGTGATGTTTGTCCTGACTTAGGGAAGCTGAAGTGATGTTTGTCCTGACTTAGGGCAGCTGAAGTGATGTTTGCCCTGACTGAGGGCAGTTGAAGTGATGCTTGCCCTGACCGAGGGCAGCTAAAGTCATGTTTGCCCTAACTAGGGGCAGGTGAAGTGATGTTTGCCCTGACTGAGGGCAGGTGAAGTGTTGTTTGCCCTGACTGAGGGCAAGAGAAGTGTTGTTTGCCCTGACTGAGGGCAAGAGAAGTGTTGTTTGCCCTGACTGAGGGCAGCTGAAGTGCTGTTGGCCCTGACTGAGGGCAGGTGAAGTGTTGTTTGCCCTGACTAAGGGCAGCTGAAGTGTTGTTTTCCCTGACTAAGGGCAGCTGAAGTGTTGTTTGCCCTGACTGAGGGCAGCTAAAGTGTTGTTTGCCCTAACTGAGGGCAGCTGAAGTGGTGTTTACCCTGACTTAGGGCAGCTGAAGTGATGTTTACCCTGATTGAGGGCAGTTGAAGTGATGCTTGCCCTGACTGAGGGCAGCTGAAGTGATGTTTGCCCTAACTAGGGGCAGGTGAAGTGGTGTGTGCCCTGACTGAGGGCAGGTGAAGTGTTGTTTGCCCTGACTAAGGGCAGCTGAAGTGTTGTTTGCACTGACTGAGGGCAGCTTAAGTGATGTTTGCCCTAACTAGGGGTAGCTGACGTGTTGTTTGACCTGACTAAGGGCAGCTGAAGTGGTGTTTAACCTGACTGAGGGTAGCTGAAGTGATGTTTGCCCTGACTGAGGGCAGCTGAAGTGATGTTTGACTGAGGGCAGCAGAAGCGATGTTTGCCCTGACTGAGGGCAGCTGAAGCGATGTTTGCCCTGACTGAGGGCAGCTGAAGCGATGTTTGCCCTGACTGAGGGCAGCTGAAGCGATGTTTGCCCTGACTAGGGGCCGGTGAAGTGATGGTTGCCCTGACTGAGGGTCGGTGAAGTGATGTTTGCCCTGACTGAGACTACTTTGGTGGAGATGCATGCAGTAAGATACCAGGGGCATGTATGGGTTTGTTAAAATGTTGGAAATATTAAAACTCACTAAATTGAGATTGAGAAACACTCAATGGTAGTAAAAAATATTCAAGCAGTGCATGTCTGCAACACACGCGCGCACACACACACACACTAGGGTGACCAACCGTCCGTAAATTTCACGGACAGTCCGTAATTTCGGCCGTCTGTCCGTTGTCCGTGAAGGATTCTTTAACGGACGCCATATTTCCGTAATTTTAACAGGTCACACGACCGGCACAGCTTCCACCCACCTCCCTTCTTGACTCCAATGCTGTTGAGGTGGGGTGTAACAGACTCGAAGGAGTACAAAAGTCATTGGAGATGCACAGCGGGATGGCAACCCTCACACCTCCAGCCCTTGATGAGCTGTTAAGAGGCGCTTGAAGGTGACTGAGAGGGAGGAGCTGCAGCTGCAGGAGCAGGGGTATCTATTCAGATGCAAACAGCCCTGAATGTGTCTTGTATCTGCAATTGGTGTGAGACATTCCCTTTCTGCCCAGGACCCCAAACATCCTAGAACCTGCCCTTATTACACCGAGGCAGCACGTGGTTCTCTTCACAGAGCTTAAATACTGTCACTAAATTGTAAACAAACCTCGATTCTTCAAACATGCAGTCTATAATGTAATAAAATAAAGAAATGGCACAATCGCTCCTACACTGATTAACAAAGTATGGAGGACAATCAGTTAAATCAGTTCTCTTGGAGTATCTCCTTTCAGTACTGTACATCAGTGTGGGGGGAGGGGGGCAAAACTAACATTTTGGAAACAGAGCCTGTCTTCTGGCTGTCTTGCCCAGGAGGGGGTGAGGAGCCCTCCCCCACCATGGAAGAGGCCAAGATGATACTAGAATACTGCATACCCATCCCTGTGCCCACCCTGGTGGATCCTGTTCCCCCCATGTGGTGGCTCCTGCCTGTGATGACTCCTGTCCCCCCCTGTGGTGGCTCCTGCCCCGCCCCCACCTGTGGTGGCTCCTGTCCCCCCCCCCCACCCCCCGCCTGTGATGGCTCCTGACCCCCCCTGTGGTGGATCCTGTCTCTGTCCTGGGTGGCTTCTTTCCCAGTCCTGGAATGGCTCCTGCAGCGAGGGTGAAGTTCTTGATGGGCCTCTTCTAAAAAATGCTCAGCTCAAAATTAATATGAAAAGGTGGGTGAGTGAGTAAGTGAAGGGATGGCTGGATGAATTAGTGAAAAAGTGAATGGATGAATGAAAGATTGAATAGATGGATAATGGGAGAGGATGGATGGATTGATGAGTGAGTGGAAGGATGAAAGAGAGAAAAGGGAAATAGCTGGATGTATGGGTGGAAGGGTAGCTGGATGGGAAAAATGGTGGATGGATGAGTGAAAGGATGGATGAGTGAAAAGGTGAATGATGAGTGAGTGGGTGGATGGATGAGTGAAATGATGGATGGATTGATGAATTGATAAGTACAAGGGCGAATGGATGGACAGATGAGTGAAAGGGTGGATATAAGGATGGATGAGTGAGTGAAAGGGAAGGTAGATGGACAAAATAATGAATAGATGAGTGAAGGAGTGAAATGATAAATGGATGAGAGAAAGGATGGATGAGTGATAGGGTCAATGGATGGATTCATGAGCGGATGAGTAGATGGATGGATGGGTGGGTGGATGGATGGAAGGAAGGATAGCTAAATGAAAGAGTCGATGGAGAGAGAAAGGGAGCATGATGGATGACTGAAAGGGTGGATGGGTGGAAGGATGAGTGACTGGGTGGATGGATCAGTAAGTGAAAGGATGGCTGGATGGGTGAAAGGGTAAATGGCTGGATGGATGAGTCAATGGATGGGTGAGTGGAAGAGTGGATGGATGAGTGTAAAGAGGGATAGGGTGAAAGGGCAGATGGATGGATAATGGATGGATGAGTGAAAGGATGGATGAAGGGATACATGATGGATAGGTTTGCAAATGGCTGAATATGTCTAGATATGGCTGGGCTTACTTATATACAATTGTGCGACCTCTGATGTGTCTGTAAAACTTATCCAATTGTCCTGAAGGTTTGTCCTGAATTTTGACCCTTTGTCCTGAATTTTTACACTCACTGTCCTGAATTTGCACCAATGCCAGTTGGTCACCCTAACACACGCACACATGTGTGGCAACCAGAGAGATTCGAGCAGTCACAGAGAGAACGAAAGAGACCTGGAAGGTCAGAAAGGTAGAGAACGAAGGAGCGCAGAAAATGAGTCTATGCCTCTGAATTGCTCATGAATTATTAATAAGATTCCGAGCAGTATAGCCTCTCTGCGCGCCCTGGGCTATAACAAAGGTGTTATCTCAGGGGCACCCGCAGCTCGCGCCCACCTAATTACCAGCAGCCGATTGGTTATCTGGAGTCAATAGCTAATCCCGATAGGCCGAGTTATCTCGGAATAGCAGCCCTCGCGCCCTGGTAACATAATCTGCATTCAAGGCTCGTGACACCGGCTGCAGATCCTTTATACGCACTGTCAGGGAAGAGAATCCCGCATTTCAACCTTCATTAACGGCCATTACTCCGAGGCGCTGCAAGGGGAGCCCGCTGCTGGGAATAAAGGATGCTTCAGTGTGAGGGGACCCACCCCTGGGGTGCACGCCGGAGCTGCTGTTAATGTGGGAGCTTCACATCTGTAGAGGAGGCTGAACCTGCAACCATGCTGCTGAAAGGTGTACAGCACCAGGGGCCTCATTTATGAAAAGTGACGCATCGCTACGTGAAAATAGCGATGCGTCACTTTTCACTACGTCCTCCTTGCGACACCAATGATGCGTCATATTTACAGTATGATGCATCATGTTGCAAGGAGATACAGAAAAGTCAGTATTTCTGACGTATCTGTATGGCGCAAAAGTGACGCAGTGCTGGAGTGTGTCACAAAAGTGACGCAACTCCAGCAATGTGTCCTTTCACATGGGCAAGCACCATGTGAAAGGGCCTGCGTCAGTCTTACGCCTGCTGTAAAGCAGGTGTAAGAAATTGACTCATTTGTGTCCTAGAAGTAGCGCAGTGAAATCTCATAGATTTCACTGCGTCACTTCTACGACCCTTCCTTGCGTCAATACGCCCCCCTTGCATACATTATACCTGGCGCAGGTATAATGTGGCGCAAGGGTTTACAAAGTGACGCATCTACCTAGATGCGTCACTTTGTAAATATGGCGCAACAAGGCGCATTTTTTATGCCACTGTTGCGTCACAATAAGTGACGCACCGGCGGCGTAAAAGTGACGCACAGCCTCATAAATGAGGCCCCCAGTACTCAGGAAAATGCTTTTATTGTTCTAAGATGTGCACGAAGAAATTGTGTGGCCTCCAAATCATAGGCTTTGCTCCTGCACAAGCACGAGTCATGATATACTAAATGTAACATGCAATTCAGGAAAGCATTTACTATGCGCAAAGGGTGCGTGAAAAAGGTATCGCCTTGCTCTGGGCCAAAGTCTGATAAGGAAATGTAAATGCTGGTCCCCAAAAATTAGTGCCAGTAGACCCCACCTGAAAACACCGGCTCAAATTAAGTATCGTGCTTCATGTCAGCAAACGTGTGATAATTAGTGTGGGCTTTCACTAAAAGAAAGTTTACTAAGAAATATTAACACATGTGTTCTTGCTTAGATGGCCTACTGAAAGAACCGGGGCTATCAGTTGAGAGCTGTAGATATAAATTACATTCCTTGTCATTATGATCCTCAAAAGTCACTAAATAAATGTGCTTAACCCTCCAGAAGTTTGGCACAATAGTAGTCAGGCTTAATTTACAGGCAATGTGTTAAGTGTTTATGCAGTACTCAAACAGTTATACAGTGAAAACACTACACAATAAAAATCCCAAGCTTATGTAGAAAGATAGATTTAAATGTAATACATGAAATGACACCAAAATAATAAAAATCCAATCAGTTGAACCAAAGATATGAGTTTTTAGAATTTTAGGTGGAATTAGCGCCAGTTTTAGGGAATACCTTTTCAGAAACACAGAATACTTATGTCTGTAGCTAGATTGAGGGCAACCACTACCATTTTAATGATCAGTTTTACTACCAAGTGGGGATCTGTCCAGTAATGGCCATCAATCGAAAGAGGGGGACAAAAATGTTTACCCACCAAAGTGTATTTATTTTTAATTGTCAGCGCAGGAATGTTGCCTGGGCCTACTGCTGTTTTTTTATTTAAGGGTGTTAGTTGTGTCATTGATGCATTAAGGGGAAAAGGGATCAATTATATCAACATCAGGAATGTGTGATGGGGAACAACATGCATCTTAAAGCTCCCCTATAATTCACTTACTCGTGCAGTCCAGCTTGTTTCTGCGATCACGCAAGTTAACGCTAAGGGATTGGTGTTGGACACATTGTTCACAAGTCTCCAGAACTTCTTCTGGTCACTAGTCCGTAGAACGGCCAACATTTCTTTACATTTGTTATTAAAATATAGTTTCTTTCTTTTCTCTTATAAGGTTTTTGCAATCTTTTTTAATCTTCTTTAAACCATTCATGTTTATAGTACTTGGATGTTAGTTATGTTATTTTTGCAATTTGCTAATTTTAGATTTCAGTGATTGACACCCCTTATCATACCAACCAGACTGGAAAATTAAAGTATGGTTTTCTTTGCCTTTCAGTTGTACATCTAAGATAACCTCTAAACATGCATTATGAAGGAAATCATGCAGGTGTATCCCCTCATAATAAACACACTTTGACTGGGAATTTTGAAGTTTGATACTCAGTGAGTAATTTGAAGTGAGCTGGATTTAATCTGGTAGTCAACCTTCTCGGAAAATGTATCCAAATAAAGACCATTATTTGTTGGTCTGACCTTGGTGTATATCATGGAGACAGCTAAATTAAGTGGTCATTTAAAATCTTAAAATCATACAGAAAACTAAATTGCCATAATTGCACAAATATGTAGTCTATGAGACAGCACTGGACCTCATTTTTGAAAGTTTGATCTTGTGGCCATTTAAACATATGAGCCCGTTTTTTGCCAGCCAATAGTCCATATAATCTGAAACGTTTGTGTTGAAAACCGAAGAGAATATATCTGCTTTTATCTGATATTCATTGAAACGATTACTTATTACTTCATCAGTACTACTTGTGTTCAGCTTCATATCGAAATACCCGCTTTTATGGAGATAGCTTTGGGGTATTTCTTTAAAAGTAAGTAATTCTAATTTAGGTTTGATTAAAGAATCACTTAGGGTTAAGTTTACATTCTCGTCACAATAGATATTGATTAGAATCAAATTTCGTTTTAGACTATTCTGTACCATAATAACTACAATGTATACTTAAGCTCATTTAAATTGCACATTTATCTTTGTTACATTTTGTATCACATTAGATGGTATCAACCCCCCAAACTGCACCCCCTCTTACGAGGCCATGATTTATTATTGCAACATAGCCTCTTATATCAATATTCTCCTGCACCCAAGTCTCTTGAAGGAAGAGAACATGGCATACTTTTACAAGGGGATTCAAAATCTTCTCTTTTAAATCCCTCAAAACAATGTATCTTCCAATGGATTATTCCACTTCATCCGCATGGGTTGCTAAGGGAGTACATTGATTTCTTGAAGTATGACCCCTGTCGACTCTGTCATCAGTTGGGGCAAAGTCATTTGCTAGAACAATCTATAACAATCCTTAAGTGCCTTGTGAATATGGTCCCTCGTTACTTTAAGAAGTGGTCCTGTATCTACTAGGTAAGTTTAAATGTTGGGGACAGACACTCACTGGCACAGGTGCCTGACTTACATGATGCATAACAATGGAGTTAAAATTGGATCTGAATTGACTGAGTTCCATAGAATTGATCTCTTCCCTAAAATAAAGGGGCATATTACCAAGGGCCTTATCACCGCTTTAGCGGGACTTTTTCGCGCTAAAGCGGCGATAATTTTATCGCCCAGTTACCAAGCTGCTGCTAACACGAGTTAACGACAGTTTATAGGCGATAGCGAGCATTTTGGTGCCCGCTTTGCATGTCAGCGATAATTATCGCTAATGACATGCAAAGTGGGCGTGCCAAAATGTTAGCGACTGAAAAGAGTCGCTAACATCGCTATCGCCAATTACCTACAAAGGCGAAGCGATGGAAATATTTGCGCTAAGCGCGAATATCTCCAAAAGCTAACGCCTGCTAATACCAGTTCTTAGCAATGCTATCCAAGTGATGGAAATATTCGCGCTAAGCGCGAATATCTCCTAAAGCTAACGCCTGCTAATACCAGTTCTTAGCAATGCTATCCAAGTGATGGAAATATTCGCGCTAAGCGCGAATATCTCCAAAAGCTAACGCCTGCTAATACCAGTTCTTAGCCATGTTATCCAATGGGAGGTGGATAACATAGCTAAGAGCTGTTTCACGCTAATGCGTGAATATCGCTGTATTGTCAGCGATATTCACACATTTCGCCTGATTTTAATCGTTTTTGAAATAAACCTTGCTAATAGCAAGTAATCTCAGCGATAAAAATCGGTAAAGCGCGGCGATAATAATTTGGCCGCTATCCCAACTTAGCGATAAATATCGCTGTTTGTAGGTAATATGCCCCAAAATTTCTTATGAAGGGGATAAAAAAACAACTTTCGAAAATTCCTTAGTTCCAATTTCTTTGATAAACTTAGCTGTGTTAAGATCAGATGATGTAACTTTGTAAAGAACAACATCCTGTTTAAATTTGGACAGCAGCTAAGACCTATTTAAGCGGTGCAATAATTTTGCTGTATTGCCTTTGTGTGCTTTATCAAAATAAAGGCCCGCATTTGTATCCCTATTTCTATAATTTACCAGAAAGCTGTCAGACTGGGAAGGCGATTTTCAGGAATTAGCCTTTTCGGTCGGTGGCATTGGTTGGAGACTCTTGATTGCACGTTCCTCTTTTCTTTATTTTACTTTATGTATTTTATTTATCGAGTTATGTATTATGCTAACTTGACCCTAAGGTGTCAGAGCGCTGTACAGAGTTGGCACAGCAGACATTACATGAGTTACGTATGGAGTAAATAATAATACATAGTAACAGTAGACAAAAGAATTATACAATGGACAGTAGTATTTGGGGACGATAGTGCCAACCAAACCCGAAGATATCAGAGCGCTTTACAGAGTTATCATAGCAGCACTTACATGAGATACAAATGGAATGGATGAACATGCATAGCAACAGCATATAAAAGAAATATAATCCATACAGTAGAATATATAGTTCTCAGGTAGTTTTGGTCGGGTGTTGCGAAGGTGGAGAGAGTAAAGGCACAGGGCCCGATTCACAGAACTAACTTAAGACAAAATCCTAAACTTACTACCATTTTGGTATTCACAGAAGGCACTTCCTCATTTCCGTATTCACAGAAGTTAGGAGTCCTAACTTAAGGACCCCTAAATGCCTTCTGTGAATACCGAAAGTATTAAAGTTTGGATTTTTCTCAGTTTAGGAGTCGTAAAGTTAGGACTCCTAAACTGAGAAAAATCCAAACTTTAAGACTTTCGGAAGTCACAGAAGGCATTTAGAAGTCCTAAAGTTAGGAGTCCTAACTTTACTACTCCTAAAGTGAGAAAAATCCTAACTTTAAGGCTTTAGGTATTCACAGAAGGCATTTAGGAGTCCTAAAGTTAGGAGTCCTAACTTTACTACTCCTAAAGTGAGAAAAACCCTAACTTTAAGACTTTCGGTATTCACAGAAGGCATTTAGGAGCCCTAAAGTTAGGATTGCTAACTTCTGTGAATACCGAAATGAGTAAATGCCTTCTGTGAATACCAAAATGAGTAAGTGCCTTCTGTGAATACCAAAATGGTAGTAAGTTTAGGATTTTGTCTTAAGTTAGTTCTGTGAATCTGGCCCACAGTTTTTGCCTGAGGTAGTGATGTTCAGAAGTATTAGGAGAGTGTGGGGTAAATGCATCAGCCCAGTCAGATGGTTTAGACGGGACGGTTTGGGTATTTATTTAGGAGAAGATTAAGTTTCTTCCTGAAGTGAGGGAGTGATTGGTTGTCACGCAGCTCCTGAGGCAGTGAGTTTCATATTCTGGGAGCGTTCCGGAAGGCGTGGGTGCAAGATTTTTCTTTCCTAAATGTGGGTGGAATAAGGAGTAGCCTGTTAGAGCTTCAAGGGGGGTCCCTTTTTTTTAAAGAACATACTTCACTTTTTTTCCCTTTTGCCAACATCATGCTCCAAGAGCTGTTTTATACATGTACAGACAAAATAAAGTATTAGCATAAGTAAGCAAATTTGTGCTTTTGCATTTAAACACCATAACCAAAAAGGAAAAGAAATAAAGGGAAACAAGCTGTGATAAAATAGGAAGGGAGTAATCTCCTAAAAAAAATAACCATGTCCCCAGATGCTCTCCCGGTAATCCATCCCCATCATCAACTCAGTGGTAGTTCACGTAAACACTACATTAGACGTGGGGCAGAACCACTGGGTCTAACAATGTGGGCTGTGGTGTCGATGGAGTCAGGACAATTCCTCTAAAATCTGCCCAACATTTCCGTATGCGTGTGTGTTTTTGGGGGCATCCCTGGGACTTAAATACAGGCTCCTCCAGCCTCATGCAAAAATCTAGCCCTCGCTTCCAGAGCCCCAATAGGGTTGGGGAATGGGCTTTCCAAGAGCGGGCTATGTCTTGTTTGGCCAGGGTCAAACCCAATAACATTTGATGATGTTTGAATCTGTTCCCCCGATATCCTCCGCAATGTGTAATAACGTTAGTCGTGGTGTACTGTGTATGGTCCAACCCAGCACCTCAGCTAGGCATCTATGTATGCTCAACCAGAGCCTGTCCAGAGCCAGACATGTCCATACTGTGTGAATAATGGTGGCCTCCTCCACCGTGCATTGTAGACATGTTGGGGAGGCAATGAGCCCAGCCCTATAAAGCCTCAACTGGGTATATTATGCTCTATGCAGGTATGTTATCTGTATTAGGCGCAAGCACCAGGAGACGGCAGCTCCCCTGGGGGAGCCTCTCTCCAGTCATCATTGTCAATAGGATCTATATCAGCTTGCCAGGTTTCTCTAAGGGACTCCAGTGTAGAAGCACTGTGGGCGACTAGTGTTTGATATATTTTGGAAATGTTATGGTCTGCCAGGTCCCCCATAAGGAGTTTCTCATATAATGGACTAAATTCAGGAAGAGCTGCAAGGCCCCTAAAATAGGGAGCAAGTGCGTGGTGGAACTGTAAATATTTGTAAAAATGGGTGGGCGGCATGGAATATTCTCCCTGTAGTTCTGAGAAGGATTGAGAGTGGGACCCTGGAAAACATCCCCCTGTGTGGAAATTCCAATCAGGGCCCAACCTGGAAACCCTGTAAATGTTACAAGCGTGGGAGAAGATGATTTCACCTGTGAGACGGTTCAGCCAGCCTATACGCCAAAGAGACTATTGCCACGTAGCCAGCACAACTTTGGTTGCCGGGGGGAGGGCATGGGTATTGACCCAGCCAAACAGATATTTGTGCAGCGACGGATCTCCTAGTAGGCATCTCTCCACTGCATTTGGTGGTTCATCTCTTTGGCAATACCATAAGTATTTGGGAACTTGTAGATGAGAGGCAGCATAGTATGACTGTATGTCGGCGGCTGCAATGCCCCCACAGTAAGTGAAGCGAAAACATGTGCGGAGCGCCAGTCTGACTGCTCCACCCTCCCCCAGAGGAACCCATTTAGCATAGAGTTAATCTGTCAGAACCACATCTGCGGAATGGGATGGGGTGATTCTGTAATTAATATAGGAGCTGGGGTAGGGAAATAATCTTAAAGATTGCCAAGCGGCCATACAAGGAGAGGGCCAAACCCGTCCATGACTTCAGCTCTGTTTTAACCTCAGCGAGAACCATCTCAATATTGCGTGCCCTTGAGATCTCCTGTCTGTCCGCTATGAAGACCCCCAGATATTTCATGCCTTCCAGAGTCTGGAAAAGATCTGTGGCCCATCTATAGTCACTGGAGGATCCGCGCAGAGGCCATAGTGTAGGCTTATTCACGTTCATATAGAGACCCGAGATCTCGCCGAATATTCACATGATTTAACGGATTCGGGGGCCTGACCTGAAGGGGTCGGTCATGAAGAAGAGAACATCATCTGCATACAGGGCTATTTGATTTGAGACTTCGGAAGACCATTCAAAGCCCTAATCTGGGTGTCTATGTGACCCTGGCCACCAGCGGCTCGATGGCCAAGGCAAACAGTAATGGGGAGAGTGCAAACCCCTGACGGGTGCCCCTGGCTGATTGGGAATGGTGAGGATACCCTGCCAGCTACGTGCACTGAATCAGTCAGCCCTGGCTATAGCATGCATATGTATGATATGAATTTTGGGCCAAAATGTAGATGCTCCAGGAGGATAAATAAGTATGTCTAGCTGACAAATGCTCTATCAAAGTCAGCCAGTAGGAGGTCCTTGGGGCGGCGAAGCCGATGTACGGTAGCAATCGTGTTGTGAACCCGACGTACGTTATGCTGTGTGGCACGACGGGGCAAAAATCCTGCCTGATCCAAGTGAATCAGGTCGGGAAGATGGGCCAGGAGTCTGGTGGGAAGTCCCTTGGCCAAGAGCTTTGCTTCTACGTTTCAGAGGGAGATTGGCCGATGGGAGGCATGGAGTTCCGGAGAGCGACCCAGTTTCTGGAACCCTACTATTTTTGTATGCCTCCAGTCGAAGGCATATGTGTAGTCTGAGCAGCTTCTTGTATGGCTGTGTCAAGATCTTCCAATGACTACTGAGATGGCAGGGGAAAGAGAGGAGGAAACTGATACATTACCCCCTTTCATCTCTCCTTTCCCCTCCCCGCAGACTGCGATGCCTTCGAACACCACCGACGTCGAACAGACCCCTTGACGAAGCCGGTCTTTCTCAAGCAGGGCCCGCTGATGCGAAGATATTACAGGAACCTTCTAGAAAGGATGCTGGCCCTCTAAAAACCCAGTTGGAAGCGGCACCGCGTATGATGAATACCAGAGGAGACGGTGGATCAGGACGCCGAGAGGAACGAGAAGGAGGAGGAAGCCTCAAACCGGGAGGAGGACCAGTGGATGTGTACCTTGTAAGGCAGTCTGTGAAGCGCAAGGAAGACCTGAGGAGCAAGTAGTGTCAAGTGGTGCCCTGCCACGTTCCAGGAGGGACGTGGCTATCCCAGGTGTGTGGCCGGTTTCAGAGCCTATTTAAGTAGTCAAATAACAAGGAGAAGGGAGGTCTGGGGAGGCAGGAGAGGGGGAGAAAAGCTATATGGGGGCATCACGATAAGAATGGAGATTCATAAAAGCACTGGTGACGGTTGGGTGAACAGAGTTTTCTTTCCCCCTCACTCCCAGATACTGATAAGTGATAGAATAAAAATAAAGGGAAGGAAAGAAACAAGTGACTTACCCAAGTCCTCTTTTATTCTCCTAGGGGTGTCGACGGGGACCAAACCTACCAAAGGACGTGCTGAAGAGCCTAAGGAAAGAGAAGAGAAAGTTAGTCTTCAGAAACTTCCCTTAAATGTAAAAAAAACATAAAAGGAAGTGAAAGAAAGAATAAAAGAAAGCCTGAACAGAAACCCTTAGTTTCAGAGTCTTTGCATTTAAGCTTCAGTGTCACATTGCTTCAGTGTCACCGGCCGGTAATGAGGGCCGAGCATGGCCATGTTGGCTTTATAGAATTCACTGCGAAGGCCATTAGGGCCAGGTGCCTTTCCCTTATGCAGGTCAGCTAATGTGGTGGTCAATTCCTCTAGGGTCAGAGGGGCCTCGGGAAACTCCCAGGCCGCCTCAGAGAGGACCTTTGGAGGGATATCATCCAAGAACTGCTCAATCTGGGAGGCATTAAGGACATCACAGGCAGTGTATAAAGATTGGTAGTAGTCCGCAAACTGTCGGCGAGCATCGCAGGGTACATCACTAGCGCATTATCAAAGTTGCGAAGTCCTGCGAGTGAGGTGTATGTTTGCGCCTGTTGTCATAATCTGAAGAGGAGTCTCCCGGACTTGTCACCCCATTGATAGATTCTACTGTGTGTAGTGAGCCACATGCCAGAGCCTTGTCCATCTGCTCGCTATGATATTGTTGATGTAAAAGGCGCAATTGCGGACACGTCACGCCCCGTCAGCATCTCGGGCCCAGTGCTCTTGTGTCATGATTTGCATCTCTAACTGGATGAGCGACTGTCTCTCCTGTCTCCGTTCTTCTGTGCAAAAACTGATGTCCACCCCCTTAGTGTAGGCTTCATGGCCACCCAAAAAGTACAGGCTGAAGACACAGTTCCTTCAATATGTGATATATATTCAGAGACCGCGTTATGGATATGAGCGCAATATGCTGGATTGTGTAGGTGCCACACCGAGAGCCACCACGAAAGGGGCACTGGCTCTGGCCTATCATGAGATGAATGGCTACGGGAGAGTGGTCTGACAGATCCCTGAGAAGAATCGCTCCTGTCGGTATTCTGTGAGCAAAGGCACAGGGATAAATTAGACAGTACGTCATTCCAGTCTCCACCCACCACTGTAAGCCCATTCGGCAGAACACCCCAGATCCCCACCAGGTTGTCCACAAAACTCTGACCAGGGAAGGGGGGGGAGTAGACGCTACCAAACACAATGTGCTCCCCAGCCACAGTCCCATGTACAAATATATATCGACCATGTATGTCAGCCCAATTCTGTATCAGTGAAGAACGCGGCCCTGCGGTGAATCAAGATGGCAGCACCCCTGGAACCCCGTGTGAATACTGCATGGAAAGCATGCACAAAGCCATAACGGGCTAGGCAGGGGTCATTCGTACTAAGCATGTGCGTCTCTTTCAATAGAAGAATGTCTGCTCCTATGTGTTTGACTTGACGGAGACCCGTGTCCAGCTTGATCTTGTCCTGCATGCCCCTCGTATTCCAGCTCACTATGCAAATCTGCTATGGGGAATGTACTATAGGTTCTGCCACCATTGTGCCATATGGGAGTGATATGTTGTATCGGAAGATCTGGTAAAGTGCGATTGCAGGGACTTTTGAGCTACAAAGCAAATACATATCAGAACAAATCAAACAAAGCAAATCACAAGGGGGCCCCATTTGTTGCCTTACTGCTACCAATTTCATGGTGATCTGACTGCCATGAAATGGGTGTCAGTGAGGCAACCCAAAATATGCTCAACTGTGCCGCTGCAGGAATGCGAGCATATTTGACCTCAGGCCGCTGCAAGACCTTTGCGGGGATCCTAGATCTGTGGCGGTCGCAGCGGTTCAGTGGCGATCTGACCACCACACTCATAATGCAGTGCACGGTGCCTCCACCGCAACTATGGCTGCCCTATGGACCGCTGTAGTCATAATAAGGCCTTAAGTAAACTGTGGTGTACTTTGTGAAGCTCAGGGGATATATATCCTTAAGGAATCCTGACTGATTTTGATGGTTCTTGTTAACTATAACTCCAGGCTCCAGGATTCCCTTGAGAATACCCAGCATTAGAAGAAATACAGTAGACCTGAGGGGGAAGTGGCATTTATTCCCAAAAGAAAGAAATAGCGCCCAATGAAATTCTCCAAATTATAGTTCTTGGGGAAGTAGCACTATAGGAAGAATTGGGGACCAGACCCATGACAAGTTGACACATTCACTAGCCAAGAGGTGTAAGTCCTTGCCTAACCTAGTTGATTGAGAATATTGTGCTTAGATAATTGGAATAGGCCAAGGAAGGGGAGAGGACAATCTTGGCACATCCTCTATGTTGGATATTTAAAACTCATTGGCTATTGTAATGGAACCATCATTACAATCGTTAGGGAATTATCTGCTAACCCGATAGGCAAACAGTTTTGAAGTGGGGCTGTCACCCGGTCCTTTACCACAGAGGGAAAGATAAAGTGGCGTATTCCTTTGTTGCTTCTTATCACCGGTACCTCCCTTTGCCTCCTTTCTTTCGCCAGCCTAGGGATTCAAAAGGATCGTAGAGCAGTGCTTCCCAGACCATAACTACTTTGGAGAATGGGAAGTCTGGTTCTGCATGATGCTTTGATGGCCTTAATCTGCTTTAGTTGGTTGAATTTGACCTCGTAAATTCAGTGCATGCTGCTCGCCACCTTTCTTTGTAGTACCACCCATAGTTCTACTGGGATCATCCACAAACGGATGTATGACGGTACAACGTGTACCGTTTCAACGCGTGCCTTTACAACGCATCTTTAACAACGCAAATCGTTACAACGACTTGCGTTGTTGGGCGCGGATAGTAAATAGTATAATTTACTATTCTAACACCAGTCCCCGTGGATAGTAGGGAAGGTGTTGGAATAGTAAATATACTATTCTTTATCCTTTAGCGCCCTCCAGCGCAAGTCGTGGTTATGACTTGCGTTGTAAAGGACGCTTCTTAAAAGCACTGCGGGGTAACATCCGCGTTGAAAAGGATGTTCCCCTCCACAAACAGCTTTGGGTCGATCCGGGATGTGCTTGACGCGCAGGACCATCCGCGTTTGTAACACAGTTAAATGCTCATACCAATGGATGACATTTGACTCGAGCCTCAATGGTCAATCTGCGAGTCAGGCTAGACTCCCTGGGTAGCAGCCACATCAAAGTGATGCAATGAACCTTCAATCCCTAATGTCTGGAATAAACATGACAAGGGCCGTCGGGGGCCACACGAGCACTAAACAGTGGACCGCTGCTGTAGCCAATGCTGGAGCTGAGGCTCTGAGGAGCTGCGGCAAACTGCTTTGGGCATGTCCAATGTTGGTGAACAGGCATGAGCACCTCACAGCAGCACCAGAAGCATCCCAAGAGAGAAAGCAGGGGAGGGCAATAGATTAACAAGTAGACCACAGAGGACTTTGAAGGACCAGGTTTTAGAACCCAGCGGCGTCAGGGAAAACGCGCGATTCCTTCGAGTTCCCCTGCCTTGGCAAACAGAGACACGGGATACTTCTTGATGACGTCAAAGACCAAAGTTTATTGGCTGCAACCAGGAACAGAGGTCTACGAAGCACACACGGGTGGTTCGCTAGAGACTGCACAAATTCAATGAGCGAAGCATGGTCTTTTATGCCAAAAATCAAGCCCCAGGCAACATCCCAAATTAACATTGGGTTCATACAAACTGACCAATGGCAGCGTGACATTTCAAAAGTAGCGTATGACGACAATCCCACTTTCCGTTGTCCAGCCCACCAGAAATGACCAAGCAAATTCCAATTTCTTGTTCGGTCAGGTCGGACAAACCCATCATAAAACCCTCTACCCAAATCAGTGATTATGTCGTAAAGGAAGGAACAGAAACAGATTGGAAGTAAGATAGAAAGGTGGGAGCAGTGTACTATAAACTCGGGCATGTCCTACTCTTTGACCTTTATCTGACCAGCTGCTTAACAAGGAACTGGCTCAGCGAGGTCAGCCTCGGGCAAGGGAGTCAGTTCGGCCAGGTCATTCAAAAGTCAGCTAAGGCATACGTGTCTCAAGGACTCGTTCGGCCGCAATCAATGGCCTATGTGAGGGCAACCACACAAAATGGCTGCCGCACACAAAATGGAACCCGAAGGTTCAAACGAAATCCCCAAATACAGAGTGTTCTCATCGATCGATTCATGCGAAAATACGTGTACACGCTACACTCGTCATTTGTGGTCTGCTGACACCAAAATCATCTATTTCCGACGACCTTTATTGAACGGGTTCGGAACCACCGAACCAGACCCACAAACTTACGGAACTACAGACCCTCCTTTTGCCCTTACATAGGCAACAGACCCAAACCCATGTCAATCTGAATCCGGATCTATATTCATCAGATCATCGATGTGTTGCTGTAGCATTATCCTATTACTTAGTACCTCTCTCTGGACAGGTCTCCTTGCACACGAAGTAGCACAGAGACCACAAATAGCGGGAGCACACTGTACACAGAGACAGAACAGGAAAAGGATAGCTAAGACCATCTCAATGACCATCAGAATGTTCCAACCCCAAGTGGATACCAATCCCCATAACCATCCCATCAACGACCAATCTCCTTTGTCCAAATGGACAGAATCGGAGATCTTATGTAGCTTGGAAATGGCCTGGAAAACTGACGGAGCGTTGTCTGGAATGAAAACGCAGCAGCTCGATTGAATCAGTTTACAAACTCCACCTCGATCTGCTAGTATGACATCAAGGACAACTCTATTTTGGAGTGTCATAAGTCTATCCGACTGGAGCTCAGCAGTCAAGTTACTAAGGGCACCGGCAGTTTCGACTATGGTGGACTCAACCACTCTCGTCAACTGGCGAATATTCCTGCTATTAGCCATCGGTCCCCAGAACGGCAGAAAACCCTTAAAGAAATCTCCCAACTCTTGCCCTGCAGTGTCTTCTTGGCTAAAGACACCTCTAGCAACTCTTGTCTTATGGTAATCTGCTGCAGCTGTAAAAGTGGGAGGCAACAGGAAAGAAACAAAACATGTGCCCGAAAAATCAAGGGGAAACCATGTATACGCTTTGTCATAGCAAACAAAGTAGGTACCCTTGGCAGCTAAAATGCTGCTGGGGAAGACTGGGACGTAAATACGTAGGTGTCAGTACAAACGCTCTTCCCTAGCTGAGCTCTCGGATTCTTGCCTTTACCCTGCAGACAATAGCGACCCTGATGGGGCACTATCCAAATTGGTGGAGAACTTTTCGCTCGCTGGTTAACACTCAGACTAACTCCATATCCGGTAATATCCCAACCACTATATGGTTGTCTCTCATCCATCGGAATAGTTTCAATGGCATTAGTCCCTTTAACCATGTCGACTATGCCTCTAGCAACAGCACTATTCTTCGGATTGTCCTTCGGTGAACGTAGGGGATAGACACTATGGGCATAAATGAACATCGTTCTGTAAGCCCAAATCGAACCATTTAAACTAAAAGGCAAAACTAAGTACGGAATACCCTTATCAGTCGTATGGGGCATTAGACCACATATCCAACAGTTTGTCGTGTTCAGCACTAACTGGTGTTGGTGCAAAAGTTGAATAAAGGAATTATTGGCAAATTCCAATCGTCTAAATACCTCATGTTCAGGCAAAAGATGAAAAGAATGAGAAGAAATAGTCGGTGGAGGTGTAGGTTGCACAGTGGGAACAAACGTTACTTTAAAAGAGAATGTCACATAACCAATTATGAATATCATCAGGCTCAATAGCAAAAATAAACACGGTATTAAAAAATATTTCTTTGAGATCAATTTGCATATTTTCTTTCTAAAAATCATTGTCCGTGCAGGTCTCTCCAACTCGAAGAAATCCATCCTAAACTAAATATGCTACTCACGATGGTAGGGTGTTCTATGCTAAGGAATGCATCTGTCAACCCAGGGCAACTCCCTTAGGCCAACCAGAACCTTTGACCTAGTGTCTCAGGCTTGCACTCCAAAGACTTAGCACCGCGACCCTACAGCTGAACCCGGATGGCGGTTCGAAAAACAAAAATGAGTAGATCCTCGGTGGAGAGTTAACCTGCAAACAGATAAATCATTAAAACTTTATTTGTGCTTTATTTGTCCATGACTCTCGGTCGCAAATTATAGCGGCTTCTTCCAGGCAATTCTTGATCTTTAAACAACAAATCAGGCTCAGTAGTGTTCAATCGATTCGAAGGAGGCACAGCTTCTTGTAACAGATCGTCACGTTGTCTCTCAGAGATCGTACTAATCAGACGAGCATCGCTGAATGGCAAAAATCGTGGAACAGTGTCTGTTTCAGAGTCTGGAAGTCCCTCCTGGACCCACTGATCGTACGGTAAGGGCAAAGGTGCTCGCTTACAGTGTACACCGTGGATCCAGTTTCTCTTGCCTTGTACTCGAACCACAGAACGTGTAGACAGGAGGACTTGAAAGGGTCCCGTCCAACGGGGCTGATCGTTCTTGTTCCGCTGAAAATTTTTGATGAAGACCCACGAACCAGGTTCAAAGCGTGGCCTGGATCTTCTGAAGCTTGTGGTAGACTCTCATGCACCTGTTGGTGTAAGACACGCAATTTAGTCGTCAGTTCGCGCAAGTAGTCAAGCAACACAGGATACTCAATCTTGCTAAATCTAGTTGGCCTTGGCACGCCCCAAAATATTGCGGGGCAACCAAAGACAACTTCATAAGGACTCAAGCCCATTCGCGAATGCACAGTCATTCTTGTGGACAGGAGCGCTAAAGGCAAAGCATCTAGCCACTGTAGGCCAGTGCTCGCTTGGATTTTGGCTAATTTGAGCTTTAAGGTGCCATTATAGCACTCGACTAAACCAGCTGATTGGGGGTGATTTGCAGCGTGGAACTTCTGCCGAATACCTAGTCCCTCACACACTCTCTTCATGACTTGACCTACAAATTCACTCCCATTGTCACTCCAGATAATTCTCGGCATTCCAAACCTCAGGAAAACTTCTTTTATCAGGATTTTCGCTGTGGACAAGGCAGTATTGTCCTTAAGGGGATAAGCTTCTACCCATCTAGAAAAGGAGCAAACAACCACTAAAACATATTTCAAGTTGTTGCATCTCTCCATGTGGATAAAATCTAGCTGCAAGGCCTCGAACGGATACGTAGGAGGAGCAAAATGACTAGCTGGTGTTGGAGTTCCCTTACCAGGATTGTACATCAAACACACCATACAGTTCTTAACCAAGTTCTCTGCACATTTTGGAATTCCCACATTCTGCCAAACCGGAGCCAACAACTTGCAAATCCCTTTCACGCTGATATGTGCCATTCCATGAGCCATTGTAACAACCGGAAGCACATACGCGTTAGGCAACAACCATCTCTGATGCTCGGACAAAT
This sequence comes from Lissotriton vulgaris, assembly GCF_964263255.1. NCBI lineage: Eukaryota > Metazoa > Chordata > Amphibia > Caudata > Salamandridae > Lissotriton > Lissotriton vulgaris. The sequence goes on from NC_141685.1 coordinate 303,055,287, forward strand.
CAATCCAACAACCATTCGAATCTAATCTACCCTTACTTTCTCTCCATTCATTCAACTCTTTCTCTGTAGCTTCAGCTTGAATGGATTTCACACTCTCAATCGTATCTTCACACATACTCTTCTCTGGAACCCATCTCGCCGGACCTGCAACATACATTTGACTCGTCACATTCCTCGCAGTTTCTTTCGCAACTTCATCCGCAAACGCATTTCCGCGACCAACATCATCCGTGACTTTCTTATGGGCACTAGATTTCACGATCGCTACTTGTAATGGCAAAGTAAGAGATTCAAGAAGTTCATTCACCAACTGTCCATTCTGGATCTTCGTCTCATGCGAAGTCAGGAACCCACGTTCACGCCACAAACGTCCAAAGCTATGAGCCACGCCAAAGGCATATTGGCTATCAGTATACACATTCACTCGTTTTCCTTTCGCCACCACACATGCTCTCGTTAATGCAATCAACTCTGCTGCTTGTGCTGAATTATGTGGAATACGTGCAGCTTCAACAATCGTATGCAAAGTCGTAACAGCGTATGCCGCAGTCGTATCACCATTCGGCAACTTAAAGCACGAACCATCAACCCACAAAGTACCATCACACCCTGGAAGAGGAGTATCGCGCAAATCTACTCTCCCTTTCATTTCTTCTTCAGTTCTCAGAAAACAGTCATGCTGTTCTTCACTATCTGTCTCAACTGCAATTGGCAACAACGTGGCTGGATTCAACGTGTTGCATCGTTCAATGTGCACATGACTCGCTAACAACGTCAACTCGTAACCCGACAACCGAGCACTAGTTAAATGCTATGTCTTCGTACGGTTCAACAAGGTATCCACTGCATGTGGAACCATTACGGTTAACGTGTTGTCCATAACTAAACCAGCAGACTGTCGAATTGAAACAGCAGCTGCCGCCGTAGCTCTCAAGCAACTCGGCAACGCTCTAGCTACCGGATCTAAAGTCGACGAAAAATAAGCACATGGACGTTGCTTATCGCCAAACTGCTGAGTCAACACTGGCAATGCACATCCCTCTCTCTCATGGACATACAATGTGAAAGGCTTACTGTAGTCGGGAGTACCCAATACAGGAGCCGAACACTACGCATTTTGTAACTCGGAAAAACTCTTCTGACATTCCTCAGTCCAAGGAATAGGATTTGGAGTATCCTTAACAGTAAGAGCTATCAAAGGCTTCGCTAACAAAGAAAAATTAGGGATCCACTGTCTACAGTACGACGTAATACCCAAAAACGCACGTACTTCTCTCTGTGTCGTAGGCACACTCATTTTCGCAATAGCTTGAATTCTCTCTGGGGTCAATTTCCTTCCCTCCTTCAATAAGAGGTGACCTAAATAGGTTACCTCTTGTCGACAATATTGCAACTTGGAGAGAGAAACTTTGTGATAAAAATCAGACAAGTGGCGTAACAATGACAAAGTGGCTTCCCTACAAATCTCTTCAATATCAGCAGCCACTAGCAAATCATCAACGTACTGAATAAGGGCTGCACCATCAGATAAAACCAACAGATCAAGTTGTGTCTTCAAAGCTTGACTATAGATCGATGGACTCTCGCAATAACCTTGAGGAGCGCGTTTAAAGCGGAAACTTCGTCCTCCTAAAGAGAATCCAAAGATGTCCCTACTCTCTATGGCAATCGGGATGCTGAAGAAAGTATTCTTCAAGTCGATCACCTAAAACCATGTGGCTGTAGCAGGAATCAGAGTCAACAAGGCAGTGATATCAGGTACAACGGGAAATTGTGGAACAACAATCTTGTTCACTTCGCGAAGGTCGATGACAAACCTATATACAGGAGGCTGTGAAGAATCAGTTCTCTTCAGAACAGGCAAAACAGGACTATTGCACACATTACCTCTCGTTTCCTCAATGATACCCTTGTCGATCAGGTCATAAATAATCGCTAAAAGTGCACGCTCACCATCACTCGAGATACGATACTGTGGAATGCGCGGTAACTTAGCATTCGCCTTCAGTGTCACAACATATGGGGGAATTTCCAGTAGGCCCACATCATTTGGACCAGTAGCCCACAATGAATCTGGTAAAGAAGACAACTCAGACGGAAGACTATCTTTCGATATGTACATTGGAGAGATCACTCTCTTACCCAAAGTAAGATGTACTCCTGACGGAGAGCAGTACAGCGTTGCATACAATCTCTTCAACAAATCCAATCCCAACAGATTCTCATTACAACCTGTAGTCAAAAGAAGGGGTGCTTCGAACTTACGAGGACCAACAGAAAGAGACAATGGAGCAGAAATCGGATTTGTAACGGGGGCGCCAGAAAAACCTACAGAAACATTATCAAAGCCAGACAAAGGTGCGCCAGGGAGTTTAGAGTGCATAATAGAACTCTTTGTAGCACCATTATCTAGCAGAAAAGGTTCTGACACTCCTGATGCAATCACTTCAACATAGGGTCCACTCTGATCTACTGGAACTGAAACAACTCCCTCTCTTTGTCCTTGGCTGTCCTAACAATCATTACCATTTGCTTCATCACCTTCAACATAGTAATCATCCATATAGTACTGTGCTGTCCTACCAGACGAACCTTGCTGTTGATCAAAACTATTCATCGAGTTCTGTGGAGGCAAAGAATGTACGTTCTGTCCTCGACCTCTACCTCTAGGCGCTTGTTGAGCACCTCGACCTCGTACACCAGAAGCACCATTCGTACGCTGTAACAAAACCGGACAACTATTCTTGTAATGACCCTCTTCTTTGCAATACGCACACTGATTAGGACCATACGGGAAACGCTGTTGAGAAGACTCGTTCCTTTGCAAGTTTCTCGAATACTGCTGAGGTTGCTGATAATCGCGCTGACTATTAGTACGGGGTGGATAAGCTTGTTGTAGAAGAACTTTAGTCTTCAATTCCTTAGTCTTCTTATCCGCTTTCTCTAACTCATCTTTGCGCCTATTTTCATAGTACTGGGCCGTAGCTAAAACCTGTGCTGACGTGGAAACTGCCCAAGCACTCTCAGAATCCTTCACCTTAGTGCACAACTCGAGAAGCAAATTATGCACGAATTTGTCAACAAACAATTTCTGGCCACCCTTGGTAGCCATATCCTGACCACTATGATCTACAAAAGTCTCTTCAAACCGCGTGAAAAAGTCAGACACAGTCTCGTCTTTCTTCTGTTTCCAGGCAGACAACTTGTCCCAATTAACACGCACTTCGGGCATCAAAGTCTTCATGAAATTAATAATCCTGCCAGGGAGTTGAGCAATTAGATCTTCAGGCTTAGCACCTCCAACTTGTCTATCATTCGCAGCAACAATGTTAACCCATGTATCACCCAATTCATTATCATGATCCGTATGTCGAATCACATTCCAGATAGGCTGTGGAACAACATTGCCAAACATTATGTCTATGTCTGCTAAATTCATGATGCACGAACCCACAGTTTGAGTGAGCTCTTTATAATATCCCGCTGGATTTTTGCGCGGATCAGGTTAAGTCTGTTTAATCGCTAGAACTTCAACACGCTTCCAAGGAACATGTACCCATACTCGCTGAAAGTGCGCAGGCGCAGCTACAATACCTAACCCAACATCGGCCTGAACTGCTTCCTTCCACACCAGAGGAACCTCACGCATCGGATACTGACGCGCTTTTCTCCTAACTGACGAATCAGGCTCAAACAATCGCTCAGAAGGAGCATTATTACGAAACGACAACAACGTCGACACCGCTCTATCAATGTCGAGAAAACTCACAATCGTCCCTTTCCCAAACTCTGAACGCACTCAATACAACTCTTCAGGCGCTTTACCCACTTCGTCAATCCATTGTTCATGGAGGAACACACACATCAGAGTGACCACTGCGCCTCGGCCTGGTCACCCCAACGCTCCTAGTACCTCCTGCTCCTGCCACCTGCCTCCTGCTGCTGTGCCTGCCTGCCTGCTCGCCTACGCCGTCAGCGAGCGCCCCAGCCGCCGCAGGGCCGCCCGCCAAGCCCGCACTCGCTTACCCACCGCTGCCTGCCTGCGGCCCGCCCCCCCGCCAGCCGATTGGATCCCACGCTCTCGCCTCCCAGCTGACCCGTCCTCCCGGCTCCCTTCTTAAGGGGAACCCGTCTCTGTCTCAGGAGTGACCACTGCGCCTCGGCCTGGTCACCCCAACATTCCTAGTACCTCCTGCTCCTGCCACCTGCCTCATGCTGCTGTGCCTGCCTGCCTGCTCGCCTACCCCGTCAGCGAGTGCCCCAGCCGCCGCAGGGCCGCCCGCCAAGCCCGCACTCGCTTTCCCGCTGCTGCCTGCCTGTGGCCCCGCCCCCCCGCCAGCCGATTGGATCCCACGCTCCCGCCTCCCAGCTGACCCGCCCTCCCGGCTCCCTTCTTAAGGGGAACCCGTCTCCGTCTCGGGAGTGACCACTGCGCCTCGGCCTGGTCACCCCAACGCTCCTAGTACCTCCTGCTCCTGCCACCTGCCACCTGCCTCCTGCTGCTGTGCCTGCCTGCCTGCTCGCCTACGCCGTCAGCGAGCGCCCCAGCCGCCGCAGGACCGCCTGCCAAGCCCGCACTCGCTTTCCCGCCGCTGCCTGCCTGCGGCCCTGCCCCCCCCGCCAGCCGATTGGATCCCACGCTCCCGCCTCCCAGCTGACCCGCCCTCGCGGCTCCCTTCTTATGACGCCCCCTTAGCGACCGCGCAGTGGACGCGCGCAGCGGGAGCACCGAATGAGCGCCGAAGGTGCGCCAAAGGTAAGCCCGTCTGCGCCTGTCCGCGCCTGGACCGTGCCCAGTGCCAGGACCCCTGGCCCCCGCAGACTCCAGCCCACCCGCCGGACCTACAATGCCACCGAACTCTACACACTCAATGCTGGCCGAACCCCGGGTTGCTACCGAGCCACCCCGAGATGCACCCACAGACCCTTCTGCTGCCACTCCTGCAAGTTTGCCTGCATCCGGACCTGCACTACTCCAGCACTGACCAATACCACGACACGCAACAGCAGCAGCCACCTCAAGTGCATCCTGCTCAACACCCGCTCCGTCCACAGACACGCCGTCGAGCTCTGGAACCTGCTCGACATCACAGCCCCAGACGTCGCCTTCCTCACGGAAACCTGGATGAACGCCTCCACAGCGCCCGACATCACCATCGCCATCTCAGACGGCTACAAGATCATCCGGAGGGACCGCGTCAACCAGACTGGAGGAGGCATCGCCATCGTCCACAAGAACACCATCCGCATCACGACCAACACCGACGACACCCTCACACCCGCCGAGCACCTCCACTTCCAGATCCACACCGACCCAAAGACGACCCTCAGAGGCACCCTCATTTACAGACCCCCGGGACCACGCACACAATTCAGCGAAGACATCGCCGACTTCGTCAGCCCGCACGCCCTCCTCTCCGCTGACTACATCCTACTCGGGGACCTCAACTTCCACCTGGAGAACAACAACGACCGCAACACCACCACCCTGCTGGACAACCTCGCAAACCTCGGACTCAAGCAGCTGGTGACCACCCCCACCCACTACAGCCACGCCACCGGACTCCACTGGACGGACCACAGCTGTGTCCACTTCAGCTTCGGAAGGACCACGATCCACCACCACCAGCAACAGGTTGCACGCAGAAGCTGGAACAAGATCACAGCTGACCAGCTCGCAACTTCCCTGAGCAAGAACCCACCCACCAGCGCAACGAACCCCAGCGAAGCGGCCACCAACCTCACGAAGTGGATCAGCGACTGCGCAGACGACCTCGCCCCTCTGAGGACCCCGCTTAGCAGACCCGGCAGCAATAAAGCCCCATGGTTCACCGACGAACTCAAGAGCTCCAAGAAGAACTGCAGAGCCCTCGAGAAAGCCTGGCGCAAAGACCCAACACCGGACAACATGACTGCCCTCAAGCTCGCCACCCGAAAACACCACCAACTGATCCACGCCACCAAGAAAACTGCATTCAAGAAACGCTTGGACAACAACGCACACAACAGCAAGGAACTCTTCAACATCGTTAAAGAGCTCTCCAACCCCAACGCCGGAAACAACGACATCACCCCTTCGCAAGACGTCTGCAACTCCCTCGCCTCCTACTTCCACAACAAGATCGCGGACATACACAACAGCTTCAGCACTCAACCGACGCACGCCACGACCGAACCAGCGCCCCCCACCACCACCCTCCGCGCCTGGACCCCGATCAGCACCGAAGACACCGTCCGCACGATGAACTCCATTTACTCCGGATCTCCGTCCGACCCCTGCCCTCACCACGTCTTCAACAAGGCCGACACTGTCATCGCACCCTACCTGCGGGACATCATCAACACCTCCTTCAACAACGCCACCTTCCCGGAGTGCTGGAAGCACGCCGAACTCAGCGCTCTACTTAAGAAACTATCAGCCGACCCCACCGACCTCAAGAATTACCGCCCCATCTCGCTGCTCCCGTTTCCTGCAAAAGTCACCGAGAAGACCGTCAACAAGCAGCTGGCCGCCTTCCTCGAGACGAACGGATCCCTCGACCCCTCGCAGTCTGGCTTCCGGGCCAACCACAGCACCGAGACCGCCCTGATCGCAGCCACCGATGACATCCGAACTCTGCTCGACAACGGAGAAACAGCGGCCCTCATCCTCCTAGGCCTCTCCGCGGCCTTCGACACTGTCTGCCACCGTACCCTAGTACAGCGCCTCAGCAACGTTGGAATCCAAGAGAAGGCACTGGAATGGATCATCTCCTTCCTCGCCGGAAGGACACAGAGAGTCCGCCTCCCCCCGTTCTGATCAGAAGCCACCGAAGTCATCTGCGGCGTCCCTCAAGGCTCCTCGCTCAGCCCTACCCTCTTCAACGTCTACATGAGCCCCCTCGCAGCCATCGCACGCCAGCACAACCTCAACATCATCTCCTACGCCGACGACACCCAGCTGATACTCTCCCTCACCAACGACCCCGTCACCGCCAGAGCCAACCTACACGAAGGGATGAAAGAGGTAGCCGAATGGATGAAGAACAGCCGCCTGAAACTGAACTCGGACAAGACGGAAGTCCTCATTCTGGGATCTTCACCCTCCGCCTGGGACGACTCCTGGCGGCCCCCCGCCCTAGGCAGCGCACCCAAACCGACAGACCATGCATGCAACCTGGGCGTCATCCTGGACTCCTCCCTCTCCATGACCAGACAAGTCAACGCCGTCTCCTCGACGTGCTTCAACATCCTGCGCATGCTACGAAAGATCTTCCGGTGGATCCCCACCGAGACCAGGAAGACGGTCACCCAGGCCCTCGTCACCAGCCGCCTGGACTACGGCAACTCCCTCTACGCCGGAACCACCGCCAAACTCCAGAAGAGGCTCCAGCGGATCCAGAACACCTCAGCACGACTCATCCTGGACATCCCCCGTCGCAACCACATTTCCGGACACCTGAGAGACCTGCACTGGCTCCCGGTCAACAAGAGAATCACCTTCCGTCCTCACCCACGCACACAAAGCCCTACACAACCAAGGCCCAGGATACCTCAACAGCCGCCTCAACTTCTACGCTCCCAAACGCCAGCTTCGATCGACCGGCCATGCCCTCGCCGCCGTCCCCCGCATCCGAAGAGCCACCACAGGGGGAAGGTCCTTCTCCTACCTTGCCGCCAAGACTTGGAACTCCCACCTCCGCCTGACCCAGGACCACCTCGCCTTCAGGAAGCAGCTCAAGACCTGGCTGTTCGAGCAGTAGCGGACCCCCCTCCCCTAGCGCCTTGAGACCCTCTGGGTGAGTAGTGCGCTTTATAAATGCTTCGGTGCTTTCCATTGCCGGAAAACATCCATAATACCCTCAAGATCATACTGAGAGGTATACGTAACCCATCTACGTGCCATGTGATCCAAAACTACACGCTCATCTGTGTCAGGTAATTGACTACGTGATTGTCTACGCTCATTAACTGGAGACATACCCAATTGTCCCAACAAAGGAGAAAAGTAACCAGAAAAAGCAGCAGTCATTCACAGTCTAGTAGAAGGAGAAGATGGAAGAATAAGGGAAGACAGAACAATAGTAGAAGAATCCAAAGTCGGAACAGAAGGAGTATTATAAACAGGCGTAGGAGTAGCAGACAAAGGGGAAGGCAAAGTTGGCGGCCCCTGAGGAGGCTGCGCCAAAGGAACAGTAGCCAACGCAATAGCAGCTTGTACCATTGACATACCTCGTTCTCCTTTATTCTTCTTCGCTAATTTAATTTCTTTCTGTTTGGCTTCTTTGCGCCATATGCGGAAAGAGTCAAACATTGCCGGCCGGGCTTTCTTCTTGAACACTTTCACTTCGAGATTATCTAAAATCTCAGTTTCAAAACTACCATAACGGGGCCTCTGTAGGACACCGTCTTTTCTCGTATATTTTACCCAGATCTCATTATAACTAATAGGGCCCACACCATGCTTCACGTATAAGTCATATGTAGGAGTTCCGATTGGAGGAACCGGACACGAATCCTCTAACCGGGAATCCTTAGAACAACCACAACCAAATATCTTTCCAAGTCTGCTAAGACCAGGCATCTTGCTCACTAGTCTAGCTTCAAACAACAAGGGAAATCTCAAAACGATAATCTCGCGAATACACGAGTCCCTTGGCTTTGGGGCCTGTAGGTACCAAATCAAAGCGATCCACTAAAGGGATACCAAAAACAAACTAAGAACTAGGAGACGCTCCACTCATACTTAACTGAAATGTCGATGGCGTCGCCAGAAGACCCGTCAATCGTCTCGCTCTACAAATGTCTAAGGCTCCAAGACAGGGGGACAGTCAGGGCAGCAGTCCTTTGTAGCCGTCGGAAAGCGGGAAACCTCGCAGCAAAGACTTTCGGACCACAGCGACGTACAGGGGCCGATGAAGTGGCTGGCCTTCCTCCAGAATTTTCACACGAAGCTCTCCACGATCTTCAGGCTTGGACCGGTACCGCTGAAGTCGCCCCACATTGGGCGCCAACTGATGGACCGGGTTTTAGAACCCAGCGGCGTCAGGGGAAACGCCCGATGCCTTCGAGTTCCCCTGCCTTGGCAAACAGAGACACAGGATACTTCTTGATGACGTCAAAGACCAAAGTTTATTGGCTGCAACCAGGAACAGAGGTCTACGAAGCACACACGGGTGGTTCGCTAGAGACTGCACAAATTCAATGAGCGAAGCATGGTCTTTTATGCCAAAAATCAAGCCTCAGGCAACATCCCAAATTAACATTGGGTTCATACAAACTGACCAATGGCAGCGTGACATTTCAAAAGTAGCGTATGACGACAATCCCACTTTC